>NC_084626.1:31511347-31558847 GCF_033978795.1 Nerophis ophidion
TAAACCCAGATTCTGATCTAACAAAGGTCTTAACTCATTCTCTTTCTATGCCACATCAATGTGGAATGCACTCCCAACAGGTGTAAAAGTAAATGCATCTCTATATTCCTTCAAAACCGCTCTAAAACAACACCTCCAGGCAACTTCAACCCTTTACTAATACCCTCCTCCATTCACGTCCCATCTCCCCGGATTGTATATAAGCTAATGTAAATAATCAAATGTATTTCTAATGTATATACTTGTTCTTATGCTATGTGAACTCACTATGTTCTCTGCTGGCTGTACATATCCTACTAAATAAGACCTACACTGTTTCAATGTCCTTTTCTCTGTTGATGCAATTGTTGATGACTGAAGTACTGATATCAACCAAAGCTCCTCATCCCACCCCCCGGATTGTAAATAATGTAAATAATTCAAAGTATATACTATGACGATTAACTAGTGTGATGACTGTATTATGCTGATAGTATATATTTGTACCATGAATTGATTAATGTGGACCCCGACCTAAACAAGTTGAAAAACGTATTCGGGTGTTACCATTTAGTGGTCAATTGTACGGAATATGTACTGAATTGTGCAATCTACTAATAAAAGTTTCAATCAATCAATCAGAAAATACCAGTACTAATATTTTAGTACGGGTACTAAAATTATTTCGATACTCTTCTAAATAAAGGGAACACAAAAAAAAATTGCATAATTGGCTTTAATAAAAAAAATCTTAGGATACATTACACATAAGTTTCTTATTGCATGTTTTTCCTTAAATAAAATAGTGAACATACAACACAAAATGTATTTTATTAGTAAGTAGACGATTCACTGGCAAAAGACAGGCTTAAATAATGTTCTCTTGATTATAGCAGTTGTGTGTCCCGAAGACCAGAGGCAGGTGAAACTGATAAGTCGCCATGGAAACTAAAAACAGGCACTAATGGAGTCTTAAAAGTAACAGAAAATAACAAAAAACTAAATCCAGACCACATCATGACAAATGGGAATGTATTTAACATCCTAACAGTTGGCCTCCTAAAGACAGCAGTCATTGTTCAGTAAGTGATGCTTTTATTATCTTTGTTGACTCTCAAGAAGTCTGCAGTTAGTAATAATCGATGTTGTTGTTAAAGTAAAAAGGGAATGTTGTGATGTGTGTTTGAAAGCAGGCCGTATGCTTAAAATAATCAAAATACATAAACTTCACATAAACATTAACTTACTATGAATGTGCTTGTTACTGCATTACATATAAACATTTATTTACAGCCAGTATATAAAACCTTGATGGAAGTGTTGGGATGTTTTTGAAGCGCTTTATAGGCAGAATACAGCGACTCCATTGGCTCTTTTATAAGCGGACTTTTGCTCACATTTATTTACTATTTAGAATGCATAAAAAATTTTATCATTGACGATGTTTTAGCGAGTGACCCACTTCGCCTGGAAAAACACGAGTGATGACATCAGGATTATTGTCGACAAACATAATTGTCGGCAACAAATGTTATTGTCGACATGTAGCCACAATGTCGACTATTCCTCGCAGCCCTAATACAAACCAGAGGATTTTACAGTAAATAGTAGTCTTTTTTCTTTTATTTAGTTGTAGTGTACTATTGACTTTGTGTTGCTCAAACAAATGTAATAAAAATAAATCACTACTTTCAAATGTGGATTGATATTATTACACTGTCAATAGCACTCACCATAAAAAACATTAGAATAATTACAGTAAAAACTACTGCTGTCAAATGATAATTTTTAAAGGGGAACATTATCACCAGACCTATGTAAGCGTCAATATATACCTTGATGTTGCAGAAAAAAGACCATACAACCAAATTGGATACATGGATGATACAGCAGAGGACTGGGAGAATGTCATGTGGTCAGATGAAACCAACATAGAACTTTTCGGTATAAACTCAACTCGTCGTGTTTGGAGGAAGAAGAATACTGAGTTGCATCCCAAGAACACCATACCTACTGTGAAGCATGAGGGTGGAAACATCCTGCTTTGGGGCTGTTTTTCTGCTAAGGGGACAGGACGATTGATCCGTGTTAAGGAAAGAATGAATGGGGCCATGTATCGTGAGATTTTGAGCCAAAACCTCCTTCCATCAGTGAGAGCTTTGAATGGTTGACCAAATACTTATTTTCCACCATAATTTACAAATACATTTTTTAAAATTCCTACAATGTGAATTCCTGTCTCTCACAGTTGAAGTGTACCTATGATGAAAATTACAAACCTCTGTCATCATTTTAAGTGGGAGAACTTGCACAATCGGTGGCTGACTAAGTACTTTTTTGCCCCACTGTTTATATATATATATATATATATATATATATATATATATATATATATATATATATATATATATATATATATATATATATATAAAATAAAATATTGAACTATACTACGCCCGTGTTGTCTGTGCTGTCTACTCCCCCTCTACACAGCAAAAACCACATAAAATATATAGAGTATGCCATACTAAGTGCATTTTGATGATATTTGCACTGGCTGCATGCAGGCAGGCATTAGGCTGTTAATTCTCCCCCTGGGACGCCGGGAAGATATGGCTTGCTCAGTCAAAATGCCTGTGAGTAATTGCACATTGAGCTATTGTGGAGTCCCCAGTCATTGTGGAGACTGTATTTGCAGTTATTGTGTGTGCAAGCATTCTTGTCCGACCTCGAATGTGCACATATTGGTACGCATTCACACATATGCATCTCTGCGTGTGTGCGTGTCCCTTGTGAACCTAGGGGCTTCCAGAAGCCAGAGGCAGCCAGGGCCAGCTGGCAGCTCTCTGCTCCCGGGCACCCTGCACATTGCCGGGGACATTCTACAGGCCTGAAGCCCCTCAAGCTGTGAGGCCGACATCTGGAAGTTTTCAGTCCGACGAACACGCAGAACAATATCATATGAGCACATGCACACGGTGTAATCCTTCATCCGGGTCGTTTGATATATATTTTCCCCTTGCTGATATGATATGATGAGGGAAGAGATCAGAGAACAAGTTCTCAGTAAGAACATACCCTCCTAAGAGACACTCGTGGAAAATAAACTGTAGTGAAGAAAAATAATGTTAAGTATCCATCCATCCATCCATTTTCTACCGCTTATTCCCTTTGGCGCCGCGGGGGGCGCTGGCGCCTATCTCAGCTACAATCGGGCGGAAGGCGGGGTACACCCTGGACAAGTCGCCACCTCATCACAGGGCCAACACAGATAGACAGACAACACTCACACTCACATTCACACACTAGGGCCAATTTAGTGTTGCCAATCAACCTATCCCCAGGTGCATGTTTTTGGAAGTGGGAGGAAGCCGGAGTACCCGGAGGGAACCCACGCATTCACGGGGAGAACATGCAAACTCCACACAGAAAGATCCCGAGCCTGGATTTGAACCCAGGACTGCAGGAACTTCGTATTGTGAGGCAGACCCCTCTTCCACCGTGGGTGGCCAAATACTTTTGGCAATATAGTATATGTGCATCTGACAGTCATTTAACACTTCTTCAATTCAGTTTAACACATATAATAGACAAACGGCAAAGTACTATCCGCAGAACTGCAATGTAATTGTGGCAGGGCTATGATGAATTTACTTAAATGTGTAATTTGCATAATTGGTGCATTTTCAAAAACTGAGAAGCAAAAAAATGATATATGTTAAAAATTACAAACTAACTTTTTTTTTTTTTAATGTCCCAATTGGGAAGGGGCCCACAGCACCACCCAGTGCTCGTTGAGAAGAGCAACACAGTCGGACCTTAATTTACAGGGCTCGTTAAGCATCTGCGTTTTAAATTGAGAAGACACGCACAAAATTCCCAACTTTTCTGTCACATAAATATTGTCAAATACAGTAAAAGTGCAACAATTCCACCCTGCAGACTAGGTCCCTTCCGATCAGGGTTTTACGCATCCATGAGATGATCCTACACTGCATGCGGCTCTCTAGTGCTGTCCTAGTGGCTCCCTGGAGAATCTTTAAAAAAGGATTGAAAACAGTTTGTTTGGATGCAAAATCTTCCACGCCTTCTTTGTCTCATTTTGTCCACCAAACGTTTTAAGCTGTGCGTCAATGCGCAAAGGTGCGCTTTGTTGATGTTATTGACTTGTTGGAGTGCTAATCATGCAGATTTGGTCAGAGCACGACTGCAAGCTAATCAATACTAACATGCTATTTAGGCTAGCTGTATGTAATTATTGCATCATTATGCCTCATGCGTAAGTATAATTGAGTCATTTAATGTCCTGTACTTTTATCCTCTTTGTATATAATTTAGTTTTGCATGCTTGATGATACATTATCTGCATGTAAAATCGGCTGCATTTCTGTGCCATGTTGTTCCAGACCGCAGCAAACATTACTCAGCTTGCCGTAGATTATAAAAAGTCTAAAAGAAGACAACCTGCCGTTTGTTTTTACTTGGACACACACACACACAACTGTGGCCATTGAAAGCCAGTAATTTCAAGGAGTTATCTCACCTTCTGGAAAAACTCAAATTTATTAATGGTTTCTAATATTGTAAAAATGTGTAGAATAAATATAAAATTTCAACATTTCCGTCAACGAAGATTTGCTTCAGCCTGCGACACAGTCATTTTGATAGTAGGCTATTATAGTTAATATAGACTCTCACATCTTGTGTTGCCTTCATTATAACAATTATATAAGACTTTTAAGTAATTTTGATAGTAGGCTATTATAGCTAATATAGACACTTACGTCATGTGTTGTCTTTATTATAAACACATGTGTTGTCTTCATTATAAACACATAAAAGAATTCTAAGCAATTTTGATAGTTGGCTATTATAGCTACCATATTTCCTTGAATAGCCGCCGGGCATGTAATATGCGCCTGCCTTGAATTACTGCCGGGTCAAACTCGCTCCCCAAATTTATTAGCGCATGCTTACTTTTACCGCCGGGTCAAATTTGTGACGTCACGAGTGATGCTTCCCCTGTCGGCATTTTCAAAATGACGGAGGAGTTCTTTTATTTGCTTTTACTATGTGTAAACCAGGGGTTTTGTTCCACAGCCATACAGATCACACTAATGGTTGTGATATAAAACAACTTTAACACTCTTACTAATATGTGCCACACTCTGTGAACCCACACCAAACACATTTTGGGAGAACATCGGCTCTGCAACACATTATAAACGCAACATTAGATCTACCCCCGTGCGTCGGTTGAGGTTGGCGGGGTTGGGGGCACGTGTATAATATAGCCAAGAGTCATTGATGGATGGCATTGTAGGTAATTCTTATGTTGCGTTTATAATGTGTTACAGAGCCGATGTTCTCCAGAAATGTGTTTGGTGTGGGTTCACAGAGTGTGGCACATTTTAGTAAGAGTGTTAAAGTTGTTTATATCACAACCATCAGTGTAAAAGGTATGGCTGTTGACCAAGTATGCATTGCAATCTCTAGCGCTGTGTAAAGGCGGTCGCGATGAGATAATTCTGGGAAATCCCTTGAGATGTAAAGGCGGCCGCAGAATAATTTTTTATTATTATTTTTTTTTAATCACACTATTTTCTACTGCATGCCATTGGTAAGCGCAGGGGTGAGAAAAGGTTTTAAAACTATTAGCGCCTGCTTACTATTATCGCATGCCTTGAATAAGCGCAGGAGTGAGAAGAGGTTTTAAATTAATTAGCGCCCCGGCGGCTATTAAAGGAAATGCGGTAATATAAACACTTACGTCATGTGTTGTCTTCATTATCATACATATTTATGGCTTTGAATTTTTTGCGGCTCCAGACAGATTTCTTTTTTGGTATTTGTGGTCCAATATGGCTCTTTTATACGTTTTGGGTTGCCGACCCCTGTCCTATTCAAATACTGATTACATGTTTTAACTGTAAATTTTTCAATTTGTTAATGGCAAGCACGATTGGCAGTTTAACAGTATCAACACCATATTTGAACTACTCGCTCAATATATTGTATTACATACAAATATGTATTATGTATTGCTCGTTTTAAGTTTTTCATTACATTTTACTAGTGTTCTCGTATGTAAAACATTATTTCCACATTGTGGGATAAATAAATGTCTATCCCATCCTATCCTATCCAAAATGTTTCAGCCAAAAAAAGGCAGTTTTACACATTACTTAACAAAAGCAAAAACTACTGTCTACTGGTCATTGAAATAAATTGTTTTTTTTGGCCTCAAATTCCTCCTGTGTGCAGAGACTTATTGCCTGGGTTTGTGAACATTAAAAAAACAACCAAAGACAAGAATATCAACCATATTAGTCTAGATTCATACTGACACTACCCTATAGGGATGGCAATCGAAAACTCATTTGTACTTGAAAACCGGCTTCCAGGGTTCTGATCCCTGGGAATCATTTGACCAGTGGCGGGCTGTGCGTTTCCCACCTGGGCCTTCAGTCATGTCCTACTTAGTCCGATTTTAATAAATACCCCTCAAAATACCATAATTTATGTCACCACATGACCCATGGTTGGAGAAATACTATATGAAAACACACGTGTGCACTACTGGACATTGAATCAACCTCAACTGTACACAAAACAGGCTATATTTGGGCACATTTAAAAATCAATAAACCCGCATCCGCATTTAAAACATTCCTTATATAGTACGATCAAAACTTAAATAATTTTAAAGAACATATTAAATGTGTAAAAATACATAAATGAAATATCTTAACTTTTTCTTTGTGGGTTCAAAAAGTGAGGACCGAGGATTTCTCTGTTGGACGGGTATGGCCTTCCTGCTTTTCGCAAATTACAACTTGTGATGGGATTCTCACTTGGGGGTGACCAGTGAAAATCCAATCATGGTCATGTTAAACGTGAGGCTACCTAGATGGGCTACTGCCAACAACTTGTGATCCGATTGGCTATCGCAACTGTCTTATCAACTGTCTATCCGGCAGAATTCATGCAGTGCTGGCAACAAGCTAGCTGGAATTTGTTTGGATAAAAGCTCTAACACTGGAGCCTAATAAGCAATGAAGAGAATATGATGAATACTTTATGGAAAGTATATTAAAATGAGCTTTTATTCATCTATATGACCGTGATTTGTGTTAGGCCATCACTGTAAAAAAAAAAAAAATTCTATTTTTATAGTAAATTTACTCAAAATTTCTACTGTAATTTTTCTATTTTTTTTAAAATAGGTTATAAAACTGGAGAATTGAAGACGTTATCTGTTAGTAAACAAACCGCCTGTTATTTTAAGCAATATGCCAGTAATGACAAACTATGTATATTTCTATTTTTTTTACAGAAAAATACCCAATTAATAATACATATAATTTTCTGTTTTCTCAAATTACTTTCAAATTCATTTAAAATTACAGTAATTAACTTTCATTTAATATGTAACATGTTATATAAAAGTCTAAGTCCATACCAACAATCCAACAGTTTTATATGTAATTTTAAAGTAAATCTTATTTTTTAAATATTTATGTGTATTTTTATATTCAAGTTGAAAACTATATGTAGCCTGTTGTATAAAGGTTTATGCTCATACTAGCAATTTAACATTTTTCTCTGTAATATGACACACGTTTGTGACTGCAAGATATACTTGATCAACAGCCAACAGCCATACAAGTCACACTGACGGTGGCCGTACAAACAAATTTAACACTTACAAATATTAGCCACATTGTGAACCCACATCAAACAAGAATGACAAAACACATTTCGGGAGAACATCTTTGCTAGCACCAAACCCCGCCCAACTCAACCTACGCACGGAGGGGGGCGGTGATGTGGGGTGGTGGCGGGGGTGTAGCCCAGAATAGTAGCGCTGCATGGGATTCTGGGTATTTGTTCTTTTGTGTTTATGTTGAGTTATAGTGCGGATGTTCTCCCGAATTGTGATTGTCATTATTGTTTGATGTGGGTTCACAATGTGGCCCGTATTTGTAACAGTGTTAAATTTGTTTGTACAGCCACCGTCAGTGTGACCTGTATGGCTGTTGATCAAGTATGTTTTACAGTCACTGTTGTATGTCCAACGAAACTTTATACGACATGCGTCTCAGTCGGCACGCTGTTTGTATAGTGAATGAGCGAACCCAATGAAGGCAGTGCTGTCCCGACACACCCTTTAAATACTTATCCGGGCGAACGTCGGGACAATCCTTCGCGAGGGTCACAGGAAGTCTCTCGGGAAAATTGGCAAGTATTTTGCTAGGTCGGGATAGCCATTCAAAGAAGGTGAATCGACTTTTCAGGTAGTTACTGCATCCAGTGGCCCTCAGGTAAATTGAGTTGGAGACCGCTGATCTTAACAATTCAGTAAAAATCTGTGAAATAATGGTATTTTTCTGTGGAACTGCCAGCATTGTCACTTCAAAGTTGGTTGGTCGTAATAATTTGGAAAAACTCTGTAGAAAAAAGGTATTTTTCTGCAGAACTGTTTGCATCGTCACTTTATTAAAGGCGGTTGATCTTAATAATTTAGTAAAAATCTGTAAAATTACAATATTTTTCCGCAAAACGTTTCATCCAATCCAATCCAATCAATCCACTTTATTTATATAGCACATTTAAACAACAATAACGTTTCCAAAGTGCTGCACAGCCATGTTAAAAACAATATTATGCTCCACCAATGACTGAATAAAACAAAAAATGAATAAAAATAAATAAAAACAATATAAAAACAAATATGATTAAAAACAATTTTAAAGGGTAAAATCAATTAAAACAGTAAAATAAAAATAAAAGTGTATAAAAAACACAGAGGACAACAGAAGACAGAGGACCACACAACTCACGTAGTGTTAAAAGCCAAAGAATAAAAGTGGGTCTTAAGACGAGACTTAAAACACTCCACTGTGGAAGCAGTTTGAACATGGAGGGGCAGAGTGTTCCAGAGCTTAGGGCCGACCACAGAGAAGGCCCTGTCTCCCCTGGTCTTAAGTCTGGTCTTGGGCACCACGAGCTGGAGCTGGCTTTCGGACCTCAGAGCGCGCGCAGGGATGTAAATTTGGATGAGGTCCGAGATATATTGAGGTGCCAGTCCATGTAAAGATTTAAAAACAAACAGCAATGTTTTAAAATCAATTCTAAAATGAACAGGTAGCCAGTGCAAACTCTGAAGAATTGGGGTTATATGCTGACGTTTCCTGGCCCCTGTTAAAAGTCGTGCTGCCGCGTTCTGGACTAACTGCAACCGGGAGAGAGCTTTTTGGCTAATGCCAGCATAAAGTGCATTGCAGTAGTCCAGGCGACTTGAAATAAAAGCATGCACGACTTGTTCAAAAAGGTTAAAAGATAAAAACGGTTTAACCTTTACTAAAAGACGAAGGTGATAAAAACACGATTTTAAAACGCCATTGACTTGTTTGTCTAGTTTAAAATCGCTGTCTATAGTGAAAACTTTATGTAAATATAAGGTTTTTTTAATCATTATTTGGTTTACAATGTTTTACTTACATTTTATGGTTTTCGATTGGCAGCCGTAGCTGCCAGTAGTTGACCGTTTTTTTACAGATTTTTTTTATTTATTTTTTTTTTTTACACTGCTGCTGGCACTAACGCCACACCATTGCACGTTACAATTATTCACGAGAAAATAAGACGGCAGGGAAACTCACAATACTTGCAAAGTGGATATAGCATCATATTGAGAAAATACCAGCAGAACCATTAGCAGAAACAGCAGGTGATAATGTTCGACAGATGACACGCTCAACGTTCAAAACATTGAACACACAAGTGAATCACCACCAGCTGCGGCGACAAAATCAGCAAGTCGTCTGCTATTGATACCGCAGGTATCTAACAAACTAGCACTGCCTATTATAATAAAATAAGCTATTATTAGTTTAACATGTAATAAATGCTTTCCATAAATCGCATGATGAGATAGCGACTGGCCGCCAGTCTGCACACTTCCTTCCACTGCTTGAGACACCATGTTTAGTCCCAAATATTCTATATTCTACCATAAAAAAATCAGGTTATGCTTAATTTCCTGAAAAAAAAGGTACATTTTCAGTGTTGACGGTTCTAAAAAAAATTGCAATGTACAGTTTTATTTGACTTTACTTGTTGTTTTTGTCTTTGCCTGACATAGTTTTTGTTAGAATAATTATGTATATATTATCAACATATCTTTATGCTTAAGGGCCGTTGATTTAAATTATTGTCAATTGTGCTGAAGTGGTATTTTTGTATCGATGCAAGCTAGTAATCAAAAAGACTGCCAGTTGTTTTTGGAAGTGTTGTGTCCAAACTCGGCCTGCTGCCTGCCAAAGCCGAACATTGGGTACCGGGACCAGGCAAAGCAGACTGGGTGATGGCACCAGTACTCAAGGCCGAACACCACCGTGACGCATACAGAGCAGATACACGGCAATATGACCTCCGTCACCTACTTTTTTATTTATTCTACAATCATATATTGTGTCTAACTGGAGTTGTCGAGGTTGCCCCCTTCCCTTAGCGACAGTGGTGTAATAGGGACTTTCCTAATAAATAGAGGAGGCAAGTGTTTTTTTTTTGTTTGGTTCTGTAACTAGAGTACAGCCAAAACATGTGTCTCCTCGTGAGCTCTATTTAACTGTCTCTGCATGATTCCTTACTCCTTGTCTGATCCTGACAGTTTTACTTTGCATGTAGTGCATCTGGAAAGTATTCACAGTGCATCACTTTTTCCACATTTTGTTATGTTACAGCTACTGTTGTACGGTATACCGCTATTAGTATAGTACCGCGATACTAATGAATCATATTCGGTACTATACCGCCTCTAAAAAAGTACCGGTCCCCCACCTCCACAATCACACCAACACACAGTACAGAAAAGGGAGAACAGACGCATTTTGGCTTAAAAAGTAACGATAAAGGTGAAGTTACAACACTGAAACGCCCTCAGTATGAGGTACGGGGACGGCGTGGCGCAGTGGGGAGAGTGGCCCTGCGCAACCCGAGGGTCCCTGGTTCAATTCCCACCTAGTACCAACCTCGTCACGTCCGTTGTGTCCTGAGCAAGACACTTAACCCTTGCTCCTGATGGGTGCTGGTTGGCGCCTTGCATGGCAGCTCCCTCCATCAGAGTGTGAATGTGTGTGTGAAAGGGTAAATGTGGAAGTATTGTCAAAGCGCTTTGAGTACCTTGAAGGTAGAAAAGCGCTATACAAGTACAACCCATTTATCATTTACTTAAAGAGATGGCTAACTAGCTAGCGGCTAAAGTCCATCCGCAGTCGGCAGTGTTTTAGCTACTTCTAAATCACTAATTTTCGCCTCCATGGCGACAAATAAAGTATGTTTCTTACAAGTATCATCCCTGCAGGACGAGGAATACTTGAATATGTTTCACTACACACCGTAGCTCACCAGCATCACAATGTAAACAAATACCATGGTTGGATCTACACTTACATCCACTGTAATGATACCAAGTACAAAAGCGTATCTTGTCGATACTACTATGATTACATCAATATTTTTTAGCATCATAAAATCTTCTTTCGTTTTTAAAAAATATATGTTTATAAACTCAGGAAATATGTCCCTGGACACATGAGGACTATGAATATGATCCTGTAACGACTTGGAATCGGATTGATAACCAAATTTGTGTTATAGCATATAGCAGTTAGCATCCCATGACCTACAATGCACTTCTGCCATGACCCGCCCCTGCCAAATATCTTTTGGTTGACATGTGTGTGAAAATTGCTGACATTTTCTTCGTCTCTTCCGCGAAAGAGATAAATAATGTTATTTGATATTTTACAGTAATGTGTTAGTAATTTCACACATAAATCGCTCCGGAGTATATGTCGTACCCCCGGCCAAACTGAAAAAAACTGTGACAAATAATCTGAAAAATTTGGTACTTAAAGGCCTACTAAAACCCACTACTACCAACCACGCAGTCTGATAGTTTATATATCAATGATGAAATATTAACATTGCAACACATGCCAATTCGGCCTTTTTAGTTTACTAAATTGCAATTTTAAATTTCCCGGGAGTTTCTTGTTGAAACCTCGCGGAATGATGACGTGTACGTGTGACGTCACGGACTATCAGGAAATAGCGCTGCACACACACACGCAGCTAAAAGTCGTCTGCTTTAATCGCATAATTACACAGTATTTTGGACATCTGTGTTTCTGAATTGTTTGCAATTTGATTAATTAATAATGAAGAAGTCAAAGTAGAAAGATGGAGTTGGGAAGCTTTAGCCTTTAGCCACACAAACACATGGTGATTCCTTGTTTAAAATTCCTGGAGGTGAAGCTTTACTATGGATCAGAGCGGTCAAGCGAACATGGTTCCCGACCACTTGTCAACCGGCAGGTTTCGGTGAGAAAATTGTGGTAAAAAGTCGCCTCTTACCAGAGATCAGCTGACCTTGTGCCGTACATACATACAGCTGCCGTCGACTTCCCTGAGACACTGGCCTCAAGACACCCGTGGACATACCCTTCCGACTATCAGGTACTATTAAACTCACTAAAACAATAGCAACACAATAGAAAGATAAGGGATTTCCCAGAATTATTCTAGTAAATGTGTCTAAAAATATTTGAATCCGTCCCAATGCAATCACGTTTTTTTTTTTTAACTTGATTTTTTTATTTTTTATTTTTTGTAGTCCGTTGCTATCAATATCCTCAAACACAAATCTTTCATCCTCGCTCAAAATAATTGGGAAATTGACGTATTTTCCGTCCGAATAGCTCCTTCTGTTGGAGGCTCCCATTAAAAACAATGTGAGGATGTGAGGAGCCCTCAACGGGTGACATCATCGTCTGCGACTTCCGGTTAGCAACCAAAAGTTGCGAACTTTATCGTCGATGTTCTCTACTAAATCCTTTCAGGAAAAATATGGCAATACCGCGAAAAGATCAAGTATGACACATAGAATGGACCTGCTATCCCCGTTTAAATAAGAAAATCTCATTTCAGCAGGCCTTTAATTTACGAACATTTTCAACATATTGAGCGAAAAGGTCTGTTTTTTCTTCTACCAAGAAAAGTGCACTTGTTATTAGTGAGAATATACTTATTTTAAAGTATTTTTGGCTTCATTGAGGTTTGTTAATTTTAGTTGTTTTGGAAAGTCTTGACAAGCCAGATGTTCTTGTTCTGTTGGCAGATGATTTTGATTAGTTCAAATTACATCCATCCATCCATTTTCTACCGCTTATTCCCTTTCGGGGTCGCGGGGGGTGCTGGTGCCTATCTCAGCTACAATCGGGCGGAAGGCGGGGTACACCCTGGACAAGTCGCCACCTCATCGCAGGGCCAACTCAGATAGACAAACAACATTCACACTCACATTCACACACTAGGGCCAATTTAGTGTTGCCAATCAACCTATCCCCAGGTGCATGTCTTTGGAAGTGGGAGGAAGCCGGAGTACCCGGAGGGAACCCACGCATTCACGGGGAGAACATGCAAACTCCACACAGGAAGATCCCGGGCCTGGATTTGAACCCAGGACTGCAGGAACTTCGTATTGTGAGGCAGACGCACTAACCCCTCTGCCACCGTGAAGCCCTAGTTCAAATTAAATACCCCTAATTTTTTTATTTTTTCCCCCTTGTTTTTGAACATTGACTTTTTGCAGTGCACTGTCAGCCAGACGGAATCTGCATTCTTGATCAGGATTAAACAGGTCTTAATCAGCAAAGGCGAGAACATACTTTTTGACAAAAATCGTCCAAACGCGTACTTGTTTTCAGTAACCTATGAGCTAGTGGTCGCTCAGCTACCGCACCTGCCAGCTCCGGTCGTAATCTACCTGGAACAGGTGGGACGATCTTAAACAGTGCGTGGTAAAAAATACAAATCAAATAGGCGCACTAAAAACGTGTTCCGGGAAACAGTGGTTTTGTGATCCATCGGTGCATAACTAATGGGCTCTAAGCTGGTTCGAGTAAGCGAGCCAGAGCACCGTGAAATCAGTACGGGTTGGAGAGCACTCAATGAGAGACTCTACCTGTGTGAGGCGTGATAGCGATGGAATGCAGAAACACTGCAGCAAGACTCACCCGCCAAACATGCAGTTTTATACACTCAGAAATTAACATTCCAGGTGAGCTCTCTGTAACTAAAAGCATGTGTTATTAAAAGCAAATGAATGCACACCCCAAGCTCTGATAAGAAATGAATCCAGCATGCAATTGGCATTACGTTTGTTCTGAACAAAATGAGTTTTTAGCCCAGACCTGGGCAAATTAATGCGGCCCGTTGAGCTTTTCAATCTGGCCCGCCGGACATTCCCAAATAATTTAATTAGATCTTTAAGATGGAAAGTGTAGTCTTCAACTATACAAAGTATTTCAATGGTTGGAATCTGCGCTTATGGATGATATACCAGTTACTATGGTCATCTAATTAGTGGGGCTGCAAATCTTTGGGTATCCCACGATTCGATTCAATATCGATTCTTGGGGTGGCGATTCGATAATATATCGATTTTTTCGATTCAACGCGATTCTCGATTCAAAAACGATATTTTTTCTGATTCAAAACGATTCTGTATTCATTCAATACATAGGATTTCAGCAGGATCTACCCCAGTCTGCTGACATGCTAGCAGAGTAGTGAAGTGAAGTCAATTATATTTATATAGCGCTTTTCTCTAGTGACTCAAAGCGCTTTACATAGTGAAACTAAATATCTAAGTTACATTTAAACCAGTGTGGATGGCACTGGGATCAGGTGGGTAAAGTGTCTTGCCCAAAGACACAACGGCAGTGACTAGGATGGCGGAAGCAGGAATCGAACCTGCAAACCTCAAGTTGCTGGCACGGCCACTCTACCAACCGAGCTATAGTAGATTTAAAAAAAAAAAAAAACTTTTATAATTATAAAGGACAATGTTCTATCAACTGATTGCAATAATGTAAATTTGTTTTAACTATTAAACGAACTTAAAATATGACTTATTTGATCTTTGTGAAAACATTGGATACAGTATGTTGTCAAGCTTATGAGATGCGATGAAAGTGTAAGCCACTGTGACACTATTGTTCTTTTTTTAATTTTTTATAAATGTCTAATGATAATGCAAATGAGGGATTTTTAATCACTAATATTGATACTGTTGTTGATAATATTCATTTTTGTTTCACTACTTTTGGTTTGTTCTGTGTCGTGTTTGTGTCTCCTCTCAATTGCTCTGTTTATTGCAGTTCTTAGTGTTGCTGGGTCAGGTTTGGTTTTGGAATTGGATTGCATTGCTATGGTATTGCTGTGTAATGGTTTGTTGGATTGATTTAAACATTTTTTTTTAATTCGATTTTTAAAAAAATGAGAATCGATTCTGAATCACACAACGTATTCGAATCGATTTTTTCCCACACCCCTACCAATTAGTTACTATGGTAATATAAATAGTTACGAAGGTCATGTAATCAGTTACTATGGTAATGTAAGTCACAGCAGCTCAGCCGAGGCACCAAGCAGAGTGGGTGGGGAGCGTTTCCACAGACGCGGAAAGTTCACAAGAAAGTTCTAAAGCTTAGTGATGTATCACAGTGGTTCTCAAACGGGGGTACTTGAAGGTATGCCAAGGGGTATATGAGATTTTTAAAAAATATTCTAAAAATAGCAACAATTCAAAAATCCTTTATACATATATTTATTGAATAATAATGAATGTAAGTTCATAAACTGTGAAAAGAAATGCAACAATGCAATATTCAGTGTTCATAGCTAGATTTTTTTGTGGACATGTTCCATAAATATTGATGTTAAAGATTTTTTTTTTTTCTGAAGAAATGTTTAGAATTAAGTTCATGAATCCAGATGGATCTCTATTACAATCCCCAAAGAGGACACTTTAAGTTGATAATTACTTCTATGTGTAGAAATCTTTATTTATAATTGAATCATTTGTTTATTTTTAAACAAGTTTTTATTTTTTTTTATAACTTTTTTTCCAATCAGTTCAAGAAAGACCACTACAAATGAGCAATATTTTGCACTGTTATACAATTTAATAAATCAGAAACTGATGACATAGTGCTGTATTTTACTTCTTTATCTCTTTTTTTCAATCAAAAATGCTCTGCTCTGATTAGGGGGTACTTGAATCAAAAAATGTTAACAGGGGGTACATCACTGAAAAAAGGTTGAGGACCACTTATGTATCAGATATATCAGATTGTAGGTGGCTTTATTGTGTACCCTTTGCGTTCATATTTCACTGTATGTTGCATTTTTGCTGTGTTTCACTTGATTGCAAAATGTGTCGATCAAAAGGGGGTGTGACGTTCATATTTTGTCAATATTCTGTGTTTTATCCTTCATAGAAAAATGTAAAATTCCATTATGTTTTTAAAAGCGGTCTGTCATAACGTTTTTGGAATTCAATCAGACATTATTGTGAGGTTTTGTATTAATGTTCATAAAAATAGATATACCGGCCCCCCAGACACATTTTTTTCTCTAAATGTGGCCCCTGAGTCAAAATAATTGCCCAGGCCTGTTTTAGCCCCTTTTTGAGCCGCTTTCCAACTGGGATGTTACCATGCTCCAGATGAATTAAATGCAAGTTATGTTCTAAATACAACATCTTCTCTAAAATAACGTTTTGTTTTCACGGAAATGAAGAATTCAAAAACACAAACTGCATCATAATAAACAGACAATTGCCCAAATATTGCAGCCATGGGCATATTTTACACTTGAGCTTTTGCTATCATGATTAAAATCATAAGTGAACATTACCAGACTAGAGCAGGAAAAAAAAAAAAAAGTATAATGGTTTTTGGCATTAGTGGCTGCATAGTCAATTTGGCATTGTGTTGTTGCACAGTTGCTGAGGATGTTTCAAAAATAAGTATTCTAATACGACGAAAAACAATGCATCTCACTTGTAAACTACAAGTTAAGATTGTGTACATCATTAAATTTGTGTGTGTTCAAGAAAACAACACTTCTCCAATCACTAAAGACCTAAACAGTAATACAGGGCTCCCTCGCCTCAGTGCATCTTGGATTTAAAAGTACCATTGAGTATATTGAGTTGTTTGTTAAAAATGTACGTTTTGGAGCAGTGGTTCTCAAATGGGGGTACGCGTAACCCTTGGGGGTACTTGAAGGTATGCCAAGGGGTACGTGAGATTTGTTTAAAATATTCTAAAAATAGCAACAATTCAAAAATCCTTTATAAACATATTTATTGAATAATACTTCAACAAAATATGAATGTAAATTCATAAACTGTGAAAAAAAATGCAACAATGCAATATTGAGTGTTGACAGCTAGATTTTTGTGGACATGTTCTATAAATACTGATGTTAAAGTTTTTAGTTTTTTTTTTTGTGAAGAAATGTGTAGAATTAAGTTCATGAATCCAGATGGATCTCTATTACAATCCCCAAAGAGGGCACTTTAAGTTGATTATTACTTCTGTGTAGGAATCGTTATCTATAATTTAATCACTTGTTTATTTTTCAACAAGTTTTTTTGTTATTTTTATATATTTTTTTCCAAATAGAAAAAGAAAAAGAAAGACCACTACAAATAACCAATATTTTTCACTGTTATATAATTTAATAAATCAAAAACTGATGACATAGTGCTGTATTTTACTTCTTTATCTCTTTTTTTCAACCAAAAATGCATTGCTCTGATTAGGGGTTACTTGAATTAAAAAAAAAGGTTCACAGGAGGGGGTACAATCACTGAAAAAATGTTGAGAACCACTGTTTTAGACTGTATAAAGTGTAATAAGAGCAAAGGAAGTGTTTATAAATATGCGTTGAAGCTGTGTGGCAAGCTTGCAAAGATTTTAAATGCATATGATATTTATAAAAAACACAAAATAGCCATTGTGGAAATTCACCAACCACTTGAGGCAAGGCAAACGTTGAGAGAAAATTAAGTTACATTATATATCAAGTAGATTTAGTCCAATACCCATTCAGATTGATTGATTATTTGTATTTCAAATATGCAAAAAAAACAAGAGCCAGCCTAATCCAATACAGTTCTATAGCCTTAACAGCCTTTTAAAAAAAGGAAAACATTTTTTTTTTTTTACATATTTGAAAAGGAGTGACAAGAATTTTACGCTTATTTAATCCCACCCCAAACATAAGTCAAAAGTGGTACAGAATGGCTAAATCAGGGTAAAATTAAGGTTTTATCATGGCCTTCCTGAAGTCCCAAATGCTGTATGTAATCTTTTGACCCAGCAGATGTGGTCACATTTTCAGTAGACCCATCGTATATTCAGAAAATAAACAAAACTTCATGAATGTTTATTGTGACCAACAATATGTGCTCCAATCACTCTATCAGAAAAAAATAAGAGTTGTAGAAAATATTGGAATCTCAAGACAGCCATGACATTATGTTCTTTACAAGTGTATGTAGACTTTTGACCATGACTGTACGTTGTAAGTAGACAGGATAGACAGACAGATCAGGAACGCTGATGGGTCGCCACAAAAGGTGTAAAAGATGTGAATAGATGGACGTGAGGGGGGGAGGGTTAGTTATTTAAAAAAAAAAAAAAAAAAAAAAAGAAGCTATTCCCAGATTAGGCTCTTATGGGGGGGCTCAGTTAAAATACACCAGCGCCCCCCACGACCGCAAAGGGAATAAGCGGTAGAAATGGATGGATGGATGGATGGGCTCAGTTTGGGACTAAGAAAAAAACTTGATAGCCACACATGTAACTACACAGAAACCACAGGACTTGCAACAGGAAGGGAGTGTAAGCAGTATGTATACATACTAGGATTGTACGGTATATCGCTATTAATGAAGTACTGCGGTACTATTCTGCAATTAAAAAATACATTTGCATGCTGCTGTGCAAAGGAGCATGTTGAGTGTGTCAACGCGAACACACTCTCAGAGTGCACAAGCAAAAACAGTTGTCAAGTTCGGACTTGGTCTTGGGTTGTTTTCCCGAGGTGCGAAGCTAATGGAGTGGAAACGGTGAGAAGGTAGGTACATATTTAATTTATTTACTCATAAACTAAAAACAGGAACAAACAAAAAGCGCTCACAATGGAGGAACAAAACTTGGGCTATGAAATAAAAGACTAGCACAAAGGCTATAAACTACAAACATGAAACAAAAACACTTGCGCAGTGGCATGAATAACAAAAACTTACGTGGACAAAATGGACAGCATTGCAAGGCATGAAGCAGGAAATCAAGGTGTGAATGAGGTGATGTTTGCAGCCTGACTACCTGGTAACGGTGGCTTAAATAATGAACATGATAAGTGAAAACAGGTGTGAGACAAGACAGGTGAACTGATTGGTCGTCATGGTAACAAAACAGGGAGTGAAAAAAAAAAAGGAACTTAAAAGTCCAAAGGTCAACAGCACCTGGTATTCCTTAGCAGTCTCCCATCCAAGTACTAACCAGGACAGACACTGCTTAGCTTTGAGAACAGATGAGATTGGGGATGCTCAGGGTAGTATGGCCATACAAAATCCATGATCAGACATGACAGATGGCATGGTAACAAGACGAACAAGGAAATGCAAAAAAGAACTAAATGTCCAAAAAACTAAACACAGCATGACCAAAACAAAACATGAACCATAGGCGCGGCAACAGTGAGGAGAGGAAAAAATGGCAAATAAGGGCAATTCTACTGTTTAATAAAGATGGTGTGTGTAGGAGGGTTGGAGGGTATTTGGGCTTTGAATCCATCGATAAGGTGACTTATCGATGGATAAGACTGTGTGTTTTAGCTACTCCATGTCTTATCCGTGTCGTTTCAGCCATGGTATTGTTTTTAGCATTTACTAATAATTGTATTTTTGAGCGGCAACAATAAATCATAAAGCATTTACTGCAATGTCAATATAGCTTTCTATTCTATTCTAACCTAATCTTCGAATATGGTGGACTGTATTTAATATGAACAATTGTAAATTATTCTTTGAGTGGAACAAAAACATCCCAAAGTGTTTAATGCCTTTTTAATTTTAATTCTAATTTTCCAAAATTGTTCCTGGAGCACAATAAGGACCATATGTTTAATGTATCGTAAGGTTTTTTTTTGTTAAAATGGAGTCAAATTTAACACATGTTTATGGTCCCCTTTATTTTGAAATTTATCAAAATACATTGTGGTTCCAGTACAAGTATCAAAATACTGGTACTGGGACGGCGTGGCGCAGTGGGAGAGTGGCCGTGCACAACCCGAGGGTCTCTGGTTCAATCACCACCTAGTACCAACCTTGTCACGTCCGTTGTGTCCTGAGCAAGACACTTCACCCTTGCTCCTGATGGTTGTTGGTTAGCGCCTTGCATGGCAGCTCCCTCCATCAGTGTGTGAATGTGTGTGTGAATGGGTAAATGCGGAAGTAGTGTCAAAGTAGTGTCGGACACCTCAGTCTCCTTGGACGTATCATCGTTCATCCATGCGGACTGGACACTGGCCGAGAGTGGAGTCGGCTGTCTTGGTTGCTTTGTTGGGTCTGCTCCTGTCTCTGGCCATCCTCCCTCCACCCCAGCGGACGATGGCGTAGAACACCGCAGAGGCCACCACAGTGGATATGTTTCTTTTACTTTTTATTCATAGCTGTATGTATAAGTGTCTGGTTGTATCTGCTGCTTTAATGTCTTTAATGTCCTATGTGTTCTTTGATGTTTGATGTTTCCCTCTTACACACATGTAAGAGGGATGTGTACTATGGCTAAGAGTTGTTGCTTTTTTCCCTTGGCCTCAGTCTGCACCCCCTCTCCAGGGCCCAGGCTAAGACCGATTTTTTTATTTTATCTTCTATTTTTTTCTCCCCCCCTTGTTTACCTGTATCTCATCTTTTTTTGTAAGGGGCGCTGGAAGCCGGCAGACCAGTCAGCGATCCTGTTCTGTTTCCCTTTAATGTTTGTCTGATCTTGAATGGGATTGTGCTGAAAATTGTAATTTTCCTGAAGGAACTCTCCTGACGGAATAAATAAGGTACTATCTAATCTAATCTAAAGCGCTATGAGTACCTTGAAGGTATAAAAGCGCTATACAAGTGCAACCCATTTAACCCTAATGCATACTGTACACATGAATTAAAGACGCATCAATAATTGACTTAAAATTGAATAGAAGCCCCTGAATCATAATTGTAATCAATCTTTAAGTTCCCAAAGACTCCCACTGAGGGATGGGTAACAAATCCGGAACTTTTATATTGATTAATGTACCGTATCATATTTCGGTACCCATTCACACTAGCCCCCGGCTCAAACACTTGGCGGAGAAACAAACACTCAAGCAGCACTCATAGCATACTCAGCCAGACTGCCTCTGGGTAAGGTCGCAATTTTCCAAGCCAACAAATCAAGTGTGCATTATATAAAACAGGCTCCACTTTTTTAAAATGCGCTAACTCGATGCTTATTTACATTGGCTTTGCCATATACATGCTACTGATTAGCATTAGCAGTTTTGCATGCTGATTTCAACACCTCCACATTTGGTAATGTAAACTACAACTACAGTAAGGTTCACGTTACAATCAAACAGCTTGTGTGTGCTTGGCACTCCGCCTCAAGGGATGGAATTGGAGGGTTGAATCACCAAAATGTTTCTCCAGGGGGCAGCCACCGCTGCTGCTTACCGCTCCCCTCACCTCCCAGAGGGTGGAACAAGGGGATGGGTCAAATGCAGAGCGTAATTTCACCACATCTAATGTGTGTTTGTGTGTGTGTGTGACTATCAGTGTATAGCTTTAACTTTAATAAGTACAATACTTACAGTATAATCACTTTTTAGGCCACAACAATAAACTATAATGGCACATTCAACTTATTGGCAGAGACTACTTCTTTTGCAACTCTCCGTAGCCCCCTGCCCTCTAACGTCTTGGAATTGGAACTGCATGCGACATCTACTACTTGCAAATGAGACTCAGAAGTGTAAGAAATCAAGATTTGGCAAATGAATAGTAGTGTTATCTTGGTTGAATGTTAAACTAAAAAAATATATATTTTCTTTTTATATACAAATTAACTTTCATTAAAACCTGAATATAGTGAAATAAAGTTAAAGTTTCAATGATTTTCACACACACAATGGGTGTGGTGAAATTTGTCCTCTACATTTGACCCATTCCCTTGTTCACCCCCCCCTGGGAGTTGAGGGGAGCAGTGGGCAGCAGCGGTGGCAGCGCCCGGGAATAGTTATTGGTGATTTAACCCCCAATTCAAACCCTTGTTGCTGAATGCCAAGCAGGGACGTGATGGGTCACATTTTTATAATCTTTGGTACGACTCGGCCGGGTTTTGAACTCAAAACCTAACGATCTCAGGGCGGTCACTCTAACCAAGGGGTGCCCATTACGTCGATCGCGAGCTACCAGTCGACCGCGGGGGGTGTGTCAGTCGATCTCCAGCCAGGCTTTTAAACAAAATAGACCTAAAAATTAGTGATCATCAATCTTCACCAAGACGTCACTTAAATGACATTCACGGTACCGGAGGGTCTTGTGAGATGACGCTGGCTGCTGCAAGATCATTATTATGAAAATATGACAGAGAGGAAGGCGAGAAACACTTTTTATTTCAACAGACTCTCGCGCCGTACCTTCCGTCAAAACGCTAAAGGCCGACTGCACATTTCCTATCTTCACAATAAAAGCCCTGCTTCATGCTGCCTGCGCTAACTAAATACAGAGTCTCGGAAAACTGGCGTGCACAAGCGATCCCTCAGAAAGCTGGCGTGCACATCACTTGTGCACGCCAGCTTTCCGAGACTCTTATTTTGTTAGCGCAGGCAGCATGAAGCAGGGCTTTTATTGTGAAGATAGGAAATGTGCAGTCGGCCTTTAGAGTTTTGACGGAAGGGATGGCGCGGATTTCTGTTTAAATAAAAAGTGTTTCTCGCCTTCCTCTCTGTCATTTTTTCATAATAATGAACTGGCAGCAGCCAGCATCATCTCACAAGACCCTCGGGTGCCGTGAATGTCAATCAAGCAAGCTACGGAATTTGCCGCCAATGTTTTTCTTGTAAAGTGTATGGAAGCTGGATGAATTAGGTGCCAAAAAGCAACCACTTTCATGTGGTATTGTACAGAAAGGACAACTTTTTTTCTCCTCCATTTGAAAATGTGGGCGTTGTCATCATTACTGTCTGATTCCAATCAATGCAAGTCATCAGAATAAGGTAATACACCAACTTATACTCTTGTCTTTGTGAAAGAAAGACATCTATATGTGTTACACATGCTTGTATTATCATTAAACACATTTAACTTGTTTACAAAAATGTCTCTTTCATAAATAAATAAATATAAATGATATATATATAAATGAGGTAGATCCCCTCGAGTTGGTCAATTGAAAAGTAGCTCGCCTGCAGAAAAAGTGTGGGCACCCCTGCTCTAACCCCTAGGCCACGGAGCAGGTTAAATGAAATGTACCCATCCCTAAATATTGTGATGATGCGGGTATAAAGTTGACTATCAAATATGGTTCCTTGCATAATAAAGGGTAGAGACATATGGGTACCTTTGTCAGGGGTAAAGGGTGGGGGTGTCCAGCTGGTGCCAGCTTTACAGTGGTCTCCCAGATGTGCGGGTCAAAGAGTTCCCGGGCTGTCACCATGAACTGGATGGGTTCTGAAAGGTTGGACAACTCCTGCTCGGCATACACGGTCCCATCTGGCCTCACACCGAAGTTGGGGTCGCTACTAACAAAGCCCACCTCTTTGCTGCGCTGGCAGTCTTCAAACTTCACTGTGGATAGAGAGAGAGGTTACAGAATTAGAGAACATCAAAGAGAGATTTTACTCCACGAGGGTTTCGCAAATCCTTGACACATTTTAAGATTAACCTGCAGCCATCAAAACCTATCTTGAAATATCTCATCCCTTTTGCTGTCACTTATGATTCCTCCGGTTTGACATCTCCGGCAAAATGAACTGCTTATCTTCCTTCTGAACCACGTAGACGGGGGAGCCTAATTCTCTTTTGTATCATTCTTCTTTCCAAACTAGACAGATAGCCATGTCAAAACAGAATTTCTCTGAACATCTCCTGGGAACACAGGGAGTAGGTCCAAAGGGTGGTAGGCGGACTGGTTCATTCAATTAATCAATGTTTATTTATATAGCCCTAAATCACAAGTGTCTCAAAGGGCTGCACAAACCACAATGACATCCTCGGTACAGAGCCCGCATAAGGGCAAGGAAAAACTCACCCCAGTGGGACGTCGGTGACAGTGCCTATGAGAGACCTAGGAGAGGACCCGTGTGGGCAACCCCTCCCCCCCTAGGGGAGACCGAAAGCAATGGATGTCGAGCGGGTCTAACATGATATTGTGAAAGTCCAGTCCATAGTGCATCCAACATAACGGTGAGAGCCCAGTCCATAGTGGATTCAATAAAATAGCCAGAGTCCCGTCCATAGTGGAGCCAGCAGGAAACCATCCCACTTGGTGCCGTTTTGCTCAGCGCAGTTTGAGGCCCATGGGATGGAGCTCTTGGTGTCCTTGTGCCTGTTTCCATCACCGAAATGATTGTAACAACTAGTGTTGTTATGATACCAAAATTATTTTGATACTTTTCGGTACTTTTCTAAATAAAGGGGACCACAAAAAAAAGTGCATTATTGGCTATATTTGAACAAAAAAATCTTACGGTACATTAAACATATGTGTATTATTGCAAGTCTGTCTTTAAATAAAATAGTGAACTTACAAGACAACTTGACTTTTAGTAGTAAATAAGCAAACATACTCCTAATTTAGTTGCTGACGTGTCATTTATTATTCTATTATTTTGTCAAAATCATTAAGGTAATTCCAATACCTGACCGAGCTTCTGCACCATCATACCTCGTCTAGAGCTCTACGGTCAGCTGACCAACTGCTGGCGACCCCTAGATCCAGGTTAAAGACCAGAGGGGACAGAGCCTTTTCCATTGCTGCTCCTAAGCTCTGGAACAGCCTTCCCCTCCACATTAGGTCAGCCCAGAGCCTGGAGTCTTCAAAACCCTTCATGTTTTGGGATCACGTTTTGTTTAGTTATGTTCTGTTACTTCAAGACTGCATTAGTTCCTGTTTTTTCACTCCCTTGATTTGTCACCATGGCGACCCATTAGTTTCACCTGTCTCACGTGTTGGACTCACGCACCTGGTTTTAATCACAGAGACTACCGAATTTCCTAGAATTGCCGCCGGGGCGCTAATTAATTTAAAACCTCTTCTCACTCCTGCGCTTACCAAAGGTATGCGGTAAAAAATTAGCATGCGCTAATTATTTTAAAACCTCTTCTCACTCCGGCACTTACCAAAGGCATGCAGTAAAAATTTGAGTGTGATGTAAGCTCGGACCTTAAATCCTACTGAACAGCTCTAATCTTTTTCCCTTTATGCGATTTCAAATTACCAGTATTGAAATCAGCCTCCTCCATTTTGGAAATGATGACAGGGGAAGTGTCACTCGTCACGTCACAAGTCTGACCAGGCGGTAATAATAAGCATGCGCTAATTATTTTGCGAAGCGAGTTTGACCCGGCAGTAATTCAAGGCAGGCGCATACTATATGCCCTACGGCAATTCAAGGAAATTCCGGTACTCAATAATTGTGCTCTGGACATTGCATTGCTGCAACATCAACAACACCCATCAGACATCTGACCCCCACACCGCTCTACACGTGATCTTATAGACAATGCTAAACTGTAAACTATGGTCAACCTGCACATCAATGCAGTTTCTATGCCGCTAGACCGGAGGTCGGCAACCCGCGGCTCTAGAGCCGCATGTGTGGCTCTTTATCCCCGCCCTAGTTGCTCTCTGGAGCTTTTTCAAAAATGTATGAAAAATGGAAAAAAAATAGGGAAAAAAATACATGTGTTACGCTTGTGTGGCATTGTAATGCCGGATTCGGTCCTCCGTGGATGCGTCAGCAAGAACACAGCAAAAAGGTAAGAACTAAGGGATTTATTAAACAAAAGGAGCTATGAACAAAAATACTGATACAAATAGAAAAGGCAAATAAAAGCGCTAGCATGGAAAGCTAGGACAAACAAACCGAAGCACAAGGGCACCAAAAGGAAATACAAAACAACTAGCGTGAAAGCTAGGAATAAAAATAAAGCTTAGCGTGAGAGCTAGCGAAAACGAGAGTGAGAGACAAGTCGTAAACAGATGTATGTGAACAAAACTAAGATCCGACAATCAGTGAACAGAAAACGCTGGCTTATAAACAGGTGGTGATTAGTAAAGACAGGTGTGCTGGAAAAGAGAGTAGCAGCTGAAACTAATGAGTGACCATGGAAACGAACGAAACAGGAACTAAGTATGTCAAACCGCAGAGTGATATAAAAATGGAACAAAAATAACAATACGGTGATGATCCGACCATCGGATCACAACAGTATCCCCCCCCAAAAGAGACAGATACCAGATGTCCAAAAAAAAAATACAACAAAGAATGCAAAGAAAAACTAGAACCCCCTCCCCACAACAAGAAAATCCGCAGAAGAAGGGAGGGCGGAGGGTCACCAGGTCGCGTGTCCCCGAATCCACCGAGGAATAGCAATGTGGCGGCGGCGGATGGAACGCCGCTGCCGAAAAAGTTTTGGCGGCCGACCTTGAAAAGGCCACATCAGTGGCCGCCTTGCAGGATGAGGTGCACGGCGAGGCGGACGACCTCGCAGAGGCCACACCTGTGGCAGACGTGGAGGAGGCTTGGCAGCAGCAGACGAAGGTGCGGGGGCTGCAGCCGAAGCAGGTGCAGAGGCCGGCGGAGGAGCAGGCGCAGGCTTCAGCCGAGGAGCAGGCGCAGAGGCCGGCGGAGGAGCAGGCGCAGGCTTCAGCCGAGGAGCAGGCGCAGGCTTCAGCCGAGGAGCAGGCGCAGGCTTCAGCCGAGGAGCAGGCGCAGGCTTCAGCCGAGGAGCAGGCGCTGGCTTCAGCCGAGGAGCAGGCGCTGGCTTCAGCCGAGGAGCAGGCGCTGGCTTCAGCCGAGGAGCAGGCGCTGGCTTCAGCCGAGGAGCAGGCGCTGGCTTCAGCCGAGGAGGAGGCGTTGGCTTCAGCCGAGGAGGAGGCGTTGGCTGTAGCCGAGGTGCAGGTGCTGCAGCCGAAGAAGGCGGCGTCGTGGAGTATGGCGTAGTCGTCGCCGTCGTGGAGGTCGGCGTAGTCGTCGCCGTCGTGGAAGAAGGCGTAGTAGTCGGCGTCGTGGAAGAAGGCGTAGTAGTCGGCGTGGAAACCGCAGTTGTCGACGCAGGTGTTGGAGTGGGTTCCAACTTAAGAGCTGGTGCGAACTCCAGCTTTGGAGCTGGTGCTGGAGTGGGCTCCAGTTCTGGAGCTGGTGATAGAGTGGGCTCCAGCTTTGGAGCTTGTGCTGGTGTGAGGACCAGACTGGGAGTTTGTGCTGGTGTGAGAACCAGACTGGGAGTTTGTGCTGGTGTGAGAACCAGACTGGGAGCTGGTGTGAGAACCAGACTGGGAGCTGGTGTGAGAACCAGACTGGGAGCTGGTGTGAGAACCAGACTGGGAGCTGGTGTGAGAACCAGACTGGGAGCTGGTGTGAGAACCAGACTGGGAGCTGGTGTGAGAACCAGACTGGGAGCTGGTGTGAGAACCAGACTGGGAGCAGGTGTCGGCTTCCTAGGAGGAGCTAGCGGTTTAACGGGCCGAAAAACAGGTAAGGGTGGCCTCATAGGAGGTTGCGGTTTGACAGTTTTAAGAAATGGTAGCGTCTGCGCTACCTCCGCAACACAGCTATAGGCCATAGCCCCCCCCTCCAGACGGGAATCCCAGACCCGTTCCCTGTGGTCAGGGACTGACCATAAGGGAGGGTGGTGGGAGGTTTGGAGGCGGGCAGACTCCTCCCCTCTATATTGTCCAGAGTGTCCCTTTGAAAAGGGAGAAAAAACCTTGGACTTGGGCTGGGAATGAGGTTTTACAGGTGGAGTTGAAAAAGCAGATGGTTGGGATTTACCAGAATAATAAAAAGCAAAAATGTCCTGGAAATTCTGTATTTTATTATTAATGTTATTGTCATTTGAAAATGGATGAGAAAGAGAATCTTCCAAAAAAAATTCCTCATTGATGATGTCATCAACGGAGGACGGGTTTGCGTTACCGGGAGGCGTCGACGAAATGACGTCATCTGCGCGGGACACAAGTTGAGAATTTGCCCAGTCGGTAAAACTGTTAGCAAAGTGTGTTATTGGGTCCCCAAACAATGGTGTAGGGGTTTTGTATGCGGACTGTAGGTTGCTGTGTTTATGAGGAGGGAGGCATGGAGTGGGAAAGTCACTGTCACGGGACGAAGCCATCGTTCGCGGCTTCCGCCTACGCGGACGAGCGCGAGCGCTGCGGGAGGGAAACTCACCGGACCGGGAAACATCGATGGGGATCAGGGTTCCATCCGGACCCCACATGATACTTTCATCCGGGTTGCATCGGAGAGTCTCTGCCTCCATCGCCCGAAACATAATCCATGTACCTTCATCGAAGGCGTCCTCGTGGTTGCCAGACGCGAAGGAACCATTCTTTGGTCGGATCTTACTGTTACGCTTGTGTGGCATTGTAATGCCGGATTCGGTCCTCCGTGGATGCGTCAGCAAGAACACAGCAAAAAGGTAAGAACTAAGGGATTTATTAAACAAAAGGAGCTATGAACAAAAATACTGATACAAATAGAAAAGGCAAATAAAAGCGCTAGCATGGAAAGCTAGGACAAACAAAACCGAAGCACAAGGGCACCAAAAGGAAATACAAAACAACTAGCGTGAAAGCTAGGAATAAAAATAAAGCTTAGCGTGAGAGCTAGCGAAAACGAGAGTGAGAGACAAGTCGTAAACAGATGTATGTGAACAAAACTAAGATCCGACAATCAGTGAACAGAAAACGCTGGCTTATAAACAGGTGGTGATTAGTAAAGACAGGTGTGCTGGAAAAGAGAGTAGCAGCTGAAACTAATGAGTGACCATGGAAACGAACGAAACAGGAACTAAGTATGTCAAACCGCAGAGTGATATAAAAATGGAACAAAAATAACAATACGGTGATGATCCGACCATCGGATCACAACAACATGTTTTGTTTTAATATGGTTTCTGCAGATGGACAAACATGACAAAACCTCCCTAACTATTATAAAGCACACTGTTTATATTAAACATGCTTCACTGATTCGAGTATTTGGCGAGCGCCGTTTTGTCCTACTAATTTTGGCGGTCCTTGAACTCACCGTGGTTTGTTTACATGTAAAACTTTCTCCGACTTTCTAAGACGTGTTTTATGCCGCTTCTTTTTTCCGTCTCATTTTGTCCACCAAACTTCTAACGTCGTGCGTGAGTGCACCAAGGTGAGTTTTATTGATGTTATCGTCTTATGTAGAGTGCTAATCAAACATATTTGGTTGCAAGCTAATCGATGCTAACATGCTATTTAGGCTAGCTATATGTACACATTGCATCATTATGCCTCATTTGTAGCTATATTTCAGCTCATTAAGTTTCCTTTAAGTCTTCTTAATTCAATGTATATCTCATGACAAACGATCTGTATGTAATATGGCTTTTGATTTTTTGCGGCTCCAGACAGATTTGTTTTTGTATTTTTGGTCCAATATGGCTCTTTCCATATTTTTGGTTGCCGACCCCTGCGCTAGACAAAACTCTAACAAAATCTCATTGACATGTATGACTTAAGTGTTATTTATGACAATGACGATAAAGGAATTGATTGATTGATTGATTGATTGATTGATTGATTGATTGATATTTAAGCCTGTCACTTTCTGTTGGTCGTTCTGGCGCCACCACTCTGTTCAAGCTCAGTCTGGTTATGTATCACTAATGTTTTATGATCTTTTCACACTCTGCGTCATGCCATGTTTACTCTTTCTTGCAACTTCATAGTCCATGCTGCCCTGCTCACGTCACCGCAAGTAAGTTTTTGTTTATTTATGCCAAAGTTAGTGTCTTCTGTTTTATGTCCTTAGTTTACGTCAAAGTGCTTTTTTTGTTCCCTGCGTTAAGTTTTGCACCTCCACTGCGAGCGCCTTTTGTTCGTACCCTTTTCTGAGTAGAAATTAAAAATGTTCCTACCTTCAAGCCATGACTGGTCTAGTCCGATTGCATCCCGGGAAAACAATCCTCGCAGCAAACTGCGACCCCCCCTCCCCGTCGTGACACTCTTCTCGCTGGCCTTTAACCTGAGTTGAGTCCGCCCACTAGGCCACCATTTCTAGCCCCCATCCCCCCTCCCTTCGCTTTAGTTTTTTTTCAAACTGTTGCGCTTTTATTATTTCATTATTTTTATTTAGCAATTTCACTTTATTATTCGAACTCTTTTACCGTATTGCTTTTGCAGTATCTTGTTTAGCTCATTCATTTGTTTTGTTTTTTTTGCTCTATGCTTTGTAACCTGTAAAGCACTTTGGTCCAATTTAAAAATTGTTGTAAACGTGCTATATAAATAAAGTTACCTTGCCTTGCCTTGCCAAGGACAAGTGATAGAAAATGAAATAATAATGTACTTGTTCATTTACTTTTAAAATGTGCTTACTTTCTCTTTTAACATGTTGTAGCTACAGTTCTGTTAAAATGCAATAATCACTTATTCTTCTGTTTGATACTTTACATTAGTTTTGGATCAAACCGCAAATTTGGGTATCAATCCGATACCAAGTGGTAACAGGATCATACATTGGTCATATTCAAAGTCGTTATGTGTCCAGGGACATATTTCCTCGAGTTTATAAACATAATATAAATTTAAAAAACCCCGAAATAAACTGTTGTGATGCCAAAAAATATTGACGTAATAATAGTAGTATCGACGTGATACGCTACTGTACTTGGTATCATTAAAGTGGATATTGATTTATTAAATTGTATAATAGTGCAAAATACTGCTCATTTGTAGTGGTCTGTCTTGAACTATTTGGAAAAACAGATATAAAAATAACAAAAAAACTTGTTGAAAAATAAAAAAAAGGGATTAAATTATAAATAAATATTTTCTACACATAGAAGTAATCATCAACTTCAAGTGCACTCTTTGGTGATTAAAATAGAGATCCATCTGGATTCATGACCTTAATTCTAAACATTTCTTCACAAAAATATTTATGGAACATGTCCACAAAAAATCTGTCAACACTGAATATTGCATTGTTGCATTTCTTTTCACAGTTTATGAACTTACATTCATATTTTCTTGAAGTATTATTCCATCCATCCATTTTCTACCGCTTATTCCCTTTTGGGGTCGCGGGGGGCGCTGGCGCCTATCTCAGCTACAATCGGGCGGAAGGCGGTGTACACCCTGGACAAGTCGCCATCTCATCGCAGAAGTATTATTCAATAAATATATTAATAAAGGATTTTTGAATTGTTGCTTTTTTTTAGAATATTTAAAAAAATCTCACGTACCCCTTGGCATACCTTCAAGTACCCCAGGGGTACACCTACCCCCATTTGAGAACCACTTCTCTAGAGTGATGAATCACACTTTTCTGTCTGGAAATCTGATGCACCAGTCGTGGTTTGGAGGTTGCCAGGAGAACGGTACATTTCGGACTGCATTGTGCTGAGTGTTAAAATTTGGTGGAGGAGGAATTATGGTGTGGGGTTATTTTTCAGGAGTTGGGCTTGGCCCCTTAGTTCCAGTGAAAGGAACTTTGAATGCTCCTGGATACCCAAACATTTTGGACAATTCCATGCTCCCAAACTTGTGGCAACAGTTTGGAGCGAGCCCCTTCCTCTTCCAACATGACTGTGCACCAGTGCACACGTCAAGGTTCATACAGACATGAATGGCATAGTCTGGTGTGGATGAACTTGACTGGCCTGCACAGAGTCCTGACCTGAGCCCGATAGAACACAATTAGAATGGAGACTTAAAACCAGATCGTCTCGACCAACATCAGTGTGTGACCTCCCTAACGCGCTTTTAAAGAATGGTGGAACATTTCTATCAACACTGCAACCTTGTGGACAGCCTTCAAAGAAGAGTTAAAGCTGTACTAGCTGCAAAAGGTGGACCGACATCATATTGAACCCTATGGGTTAGGAATGGGATGGCACTTCAAGTTCATATGTGAGTCGAGGCAGGTGGCCAAATACTTTTGGCAGTATAGTGTATTGGGGGTTGTTTTTCAGGAGTTGGGCTTGGCCCCTTAGTTCCAGTGAAAGGAACTTTGAATGCTCCAGGATACCAAAACATTTTGGACAATTCCATGCTCCCAAACTTGTGGGAACAGTTTGGAGCGAGCCCCTTCCTCTTCCAACATGACTGTGCACCAGTGCACACATCAAGGTCCATACAGACATGGATGGCAGAGTCTGGTGTGGATGAACTTGACTGGCCTGCACAGAGTCCTGACCTGAACCCGAAAGAACACAATTAGAACGGAGACTTAGAACCAGTTCTTCTCGACCAACATCAGTGTGTGACTTCACCAACGTGCTTTTGGAAGAATGGTGGAACATTCCTACTAACACACTGCAACCTTGTGGACAGCCTTCACAGAAGAGTTGAAGCTGTAATAGCTGCAAAAGGTGGACCGACATCATATCGAACACAATGGGTTAGGAATGGGATGGCACTTCAAGTTCATATGTGAGTCGAGTCAGGTGGCCAAATACTTTTGGCAGTATAGTGTATTGGGGGTTGTTTTTCAGGAGTTGGGCTTGGCCCCTTAGTTCCAGTGAAAGGAACTTTGAATGCTCCTGGAAACCAAAACATTTTGGACAATTCCATGCTCCCAAACTTGTGGGAACAGTTTGGAGCGAGCCCCTTCCTCTTCCAACATGACTGTGCACCAGTGCACACATCAAGGTCCATACAGACATGGATGGCAGAGTCTGGTGTGGATTAACTTGACTGGCCTGCACAGAGTCCTGACCTGAACCTGATAGAACACAATTAGAATGGAGACTTAAAACCAGTTCTTCTCGACCAACATCAGCTTTTGGAAGAATGGTGGAAAATTCCTATAAACACACTCCGCAACCTTGTGGACAGCCTTCACAGAAGAGTTGAAGCCGTAATAGCTGCAAAAGGTGGACCGACATCATATCAAACCCTATGGGTTAGGAATGGGATGGCACTTCAAGTTCATATGTGAGTCGAGGCAGGTGGCCAAATACTTTTGGCAGTATAGTGTATTGGGGGTTGTTTTTCAGGAGTTGAGCTTGGCCCCTTAGTTCCAGTGAAAGGAACTTTGAATGCTCCAGGATACCAAAACATTTTGGACAATTCCATGCTCCCAAACTTGTGGGAACAGTTTGGAGCGAGCCCCTTCCTCTTCCAACATGACCGTGCACCAGTGCACACATCAAGGTCCATAAAAACATGGATGGCAGAGTCTGGTGTGGATGAACTTGACTGGCCTGCACAGAGTCCTGACCTGAACCTGATAGAATACAATTAGAATGGAGACTTAAAACCAGTTCTTCTCGACCAACATCAGCTTTTGGAAGAATGGTGGAAAATTCCTATAAACACACTCCGCAACCTTGTGGACAGCCTTCACAGAAGAGTTGAAGCCGTAATAGCTGCAAAAGGTGGACCGACATCATATCAAACCCTATGGGTTAGGAATGGGATGGCACTTCAAGTTCATATGTGAGTCGAGGCAGGTGGCCAAATACTTTTGGCAGTATAGTGTATTGGGGGTTGTTTTTCAGGAGTTGAGCTTGGCCCCTTAGTTCCAGTGAAAGGAACTTTGAATGCTCCAGGATACCAAAACATTTTGGACAATTCCATGCTCCCAAACTTGTGGGAACAGTTTGGAGCGAGCCCCTTCCTCTTCCAACATGACCGTGCACCAGTGCACACATCAAGGTCCATAAAGACATGGATGGCAGAGTCTGGGGTGGATGAACTTGACTGGCCTGCACAGAGTCCTGACCTGAACCTGATAGAACACAATTAGAATGGAGACTTGAAACCAGTTCTTCTCGACCAACATCAGTGTGTGACCTCACCAACGCGCTTTTGGAAGAATGGTGGAAAATTCCTATAAACACATTCCGCAACCTTGTGGACAGCCTTCACAGAAAAGTTGAATTTGTAATAACTGCAAAAGGTGGACCGACATTATATCGAACCCTATGGGTTAGGAATGGGATGGCACTTCAAGTTCATATGTGAGTCGAGTCAGGTGGCCAAATACTTTTGGCAGTATAGTGTATTGGGGGTTGTTTTTCAGGAGTTGGGCTTGGCCCCTTAGTTCCAGTGAAAGGAACTTTGAATGCTCCAGGATACCAAAACATTTTGGACAATTCCATGCTCCCAAACTTGTGGGAATAGTTTGGAGCGAGCCCCTTCCTCTTCCAACATGACTGTGCACCAGTGCACACGTCAAGGTCCATACAGACATGAATGGCAGAGTCTGGTGTGGATGAACTTGACTGGCCCGCACAGAGTCCTGACCTGAGCCCGATAGAACACAATTAGAATGGAGACTTAAAACCAGATCTTCTCGACCAACATCAGTGTGTGACCTCACCAACGCGCTTTTGGAAGAATGGTGGAAAATTCCTATAAACACATTCCGCAACCTTGTGGACAGCCTTCACAGAAAAGTTAAAGCTGTAATAGCTGCAAAAGGTGGACCGACATTATATCGAACCCTATGGGTTAGGAATGGGATGGCACCTCAAGTTCATATGTGAGTCGAGGCGGGTGGCCAAATACTTTTGGCAGTATAGTGTATTGGGAGTTGTTTTTCAGGAGTTGGGCTTGGCCCCTTAGTTCCAGTGAAAGGAGCTTTGAATGCTACACGTTACCAAATCATTTTGGACAATTCCATGCTCCCAAACTTGTGGGAACAGTTTGGAGCGAGCCCCTTCCTCTTCCAACATGACTGTGCACCAGTGCACACGTCAAGGTCCATACAGACATGAATGGCAGAGTATGGTGTGGATGAACTTGACTGGCCTGCACAGAGTCCTGACCTGAACCCGATAGAACACAATTAGAACGGAGACTTAGAACCAGTTCTTCTCGACCAACATCAGTGTGTGACCTCACCAACGCGCTTTTGGAAGAATGGTGGAAAATTCCTTTAAACACACTGCAACCTTGTGGACAGCCTTCACAGAAGAGTTGAAGCTGTAATAGCTGCAAAAGGTGGACCGACATCATATTGAACGCTATGGGTTAGGAATGGGATGGCACTTCAAGTTCATATGTGAGTCGAGTCAGGTGGCCAAATACTTTTGGCAGTATAGTGTATTGGGGGTTGTTTTTCCGGAGTTGGGCTTGGTCCCTTAGTTCCAGTGAAAAGAACTTTAAATGCTCCAGGATACCAAAACATTTTGGACAATTCCATGCTCCCAAACTTGTGGGAATAGTTTGGAGCGAGCCCCTTCCTCTTCCAACATGACTGTGCACCAGTGCACACGTCAAGGTTCATACAGACATGAATGGCAGAGTCTGGTGTGGATGAACTTGACTGGCCTGCACAGAGTCCTGACCTGAGCCCGATAGAACACAATTAGAATGGAGACTTAAAACCAGATCTTCTCGACCAACATCAGTGTGTGACCTCCCTAACGCGCTTTTAAAGAATGGTGGAAAATTTCTATCAACACACTGCAACCTTGTGGACAGCCTTCACAGAAGAGTTAAAGCTGTAATAGCTGCAAAAGGTGGACCGACATCATATCGAACCCTATGGGTTAGGAATGGGATGGCACTTCAAGTTCATATGTGAGTCGCGGCAGGTGGCCAAATACTTTTGGCAGTATAGTGTATTGGGAGTTGTTTTTCCGGAGTTGGGCTTGGTCCCTTAGTTCCAGTGAAAGGAACTTTAAATGCTCCAGGATACCAAAACATTTTGGAGAAATCCATGCTCCCAAACTTGTGAGAATAGTTTGGAGCGAGCCCCTTCCTCTTCCAACATGACTGTGCACCAGTGCACACGTCAAGGTCCATACAGACATGAATGGCAGAGTCTGGTGTGGATGAACATGACTGGCCTGCACAGAGTCCTGACCTGAACCTGATAGAACACAATTAGAATGGAGACTTAAAACCAGTTCTTCTCGACCAACATCAGCTTTTGGAAGAATGGTGGAAAATTCCTATAAACACACTCCGCAACCTTGTGGACAGCCTTCACAGAAGAGTTGAAGCCGTAATAGCTGCAAAAGGTGGACCGACATCATATCAAACCCTATGGGTTAGGAATGGGATGGCACTTCAAGTTCATATGTGAGTCGAGGCAGGTGGCCAAATACTTTTGGCAGTATAGTGTATTGGGGGTTGTTTTTCAGGAGTTGAGCTTGGCCCCTTAGTTCCAGTGAAAGGAACTTTGAATGCTCCAGGATACCAAAACATTTTGGACAATTCCATGCTCCCAAACTTGTGGGAACAGTTTGGAGCGAGCCCCTTCCTCTTCCAACATGACCGTGCACCAGTGCACACATCAAGGTCCATAAAGACATGGATGGCAGAGTCTGGTGTGGATGAACTTGACTCGCCTGCACAGAGTCCTGACCTGAACCTGATAGAACACATTAGAATGGAGACTTAAAACCAGTTCTTCTCGACCAACATCAGCTTTTGGAAGAATGGTGGAAAATTCCTATAAACACACTCCGCAACCTTGTGGACAGCCTTCACAGAAGAGTTGAAGCTGTAATAGCTGCAAAAGGTGGACCGACATCATATCGAACCCTATGGGTTAGGAATGGGATGGCACTTCAAGTTCATATGTGAGTCGAGGCGGGTGGCCAATTACTTTTGGCAGTATAGTGTATGTCAATTATTCCAAGAGAGGTGTGGCACTTAATCACTTGACTAGTTTAGTACCAAAAATCAGGGCTTCCATGTGTTCCCACGGCAATCTCTAAGCATGCTTTTATAAAAGTAGCTTCGTGCACAGTCATGCTTCAGCAGAAAGGGAGCTTACTAAGCTTCGAGCATAGATTTAGTGGGAACTAAGCCATCCAGCTCAACCCCTGATTGATTAAGGTGCGCCCCATTCTGCTCATACAGAGACTACATTTGTAAATATTGCAGATGTATGGAAACGCAAGACATGACGAGTGCATCAGAGTAGATATTCTAGTGACAGCTGACACGAATATGCCATTTCACCACCGCGGACTGACAGCATCCCAGACACGACAATTTCATCCCGACGCCAAATTTAATCAACACCCAATGCATCATCATCCCGTCACATGATTCACAGCGTGGCGCGGTAGCACGCGTGCCGAGAATGAATGATGGGTGTTTTTCCAGTGTTAAGACACACAAACACCAAGTTGAAACGCATGTGCTGTGATCATATCTCAAACTTTGGCTGCTGATAAAAAAAGACAAATTGATTTCATAAATCACCCAGGCAATAGAACTCCCGTTATGAGGCATGGCAGAGAGATTTTTCACACACACACACACCAAAAAAAAAAAAAAAAAAAAACAGTCTGAAGAATTTTACAGCTATTTTATCAAGCCATCTTTTTAATTTATTGTTTCGCTTCCAGTCAACAGTAGGACTCAAACAGCGGGCTAATAAAGCAAAGCATGTTCTAGACCAGGGGTAGGGAACCTATGGCTCTAGAGCCAGATGTGGCTCTTTTGATGACTACATATGGCTCTCAGATAATTATATTTATATAGCGCTTTTCTCAAGTGACTCAAAGCGCTTTACAAAGTGACACCCAATATCTAAGTTACATTTAAACCAGTGTGGGTGGCACTGGGGGCAGGTGTGTAAAGTGTTTTGCCCAAGGACAGAACGGCAGTGACTAGGATGGCGGAAGCGGGAATCGAACCTGGAACCCTCAGGTTGCTAGCACGGCCACTCTCCTTCACCGAGCTATGCCGAGTAACCGTGTAATACTCTTCCATATCAGTAGGGTGGCAGTCGGTAGCTAATTGCTTTGTAGATGTGGGAAACAGCGGGAGGCAGGGTGCAGGTAAAAAGGGAGTCTAAAGCTTAAACCGGGTAGGAGCCGGATGACTGCATATGGCTCTCAGATAAATCTTAGCTGAAATTGCTTAACACGATAAGTAATGAATAATTCCGCTGGTTTCAAAAATAACGTTCAGATTATAAAACATTCTCATGCATTTTAATCCAACCATCCGTTTTCTACCGCACCTGTTCAAGATGTCGCATTAATGGTAAGAAGTATTATATTTATTATTGGTTAACTTTTAGAATAACAATGTTGTTAAAAAGCATAAGAGACTTATTATACTCTACAAATGTTGGTCATACTTAAAAATGCACAAATTTAGTTGTATTCAGTGTTGAAAAATGTTATATGGCTCTTACGGAAATACATTTTGAAACATTTGGCTTTCATGGCTCTCTCAGCCAAAAAGGTTCCCGACCCCTGTTCTAGACCAATGGTTCTCAACCTTTTTTTCAGTGATGTACCCCCGTAAACTTTTTTTAAAATTCAAGTACCCCCTAATCAGAGCAAAACATTTATGGTTGAAAAAAAGACATCAACCTTCCTATTGTGTTAGCTTTCTGTTACCATCCACAAACAGGTCGGTTTTGACCCATGTCTTAAATCAGCTGTAAAATAAACTAAAAATGATTATCTATCATCCAATTTGTTTCTCATCTCTTGTTAGGCGTCCTTATCCATGAAAATATCAGTTTTAATATTTTTGGAGTGGGCCATTGGGCCTTTTTTTTGCCAGTATACCCCTCGATTTTAAAATAATCGTAAAAATAAATAAAAGGTTGTTGTGCTACCTGACTATTACTGAGGGGTATTAGAACATATATCTTATCTCTTGTTTTATTTATTTTTTCATTTTAATAATTTTGAGACTGAATTGAATCTTTGTTTGTTTTTTCCTAGATAACAAGGTACAATGAGAATCCCCTAAAGCAGTGGTTAACAACTTTTTTCAGTGATGTACCCCCTGTAAACATTTTTTTTTAATTCAAGTACCCCCTAATCAGAGCAAAGCATTTTCGGTTGAAAAAAGGAGATAAAGAAGTAAAATACAGCACTATGTCATCAGTTTCTGATTTATTAAATTGTATAACAGTGCAAAATATTGCACATTTGTAGTGGTCTTTCTTGAACTATTTGGAAAAAAAGACATAAAAATAACTAAAAACTTGTAATTAAACTTGTGATGTATTTACAAATAAAGATTACTACACATAGAAGTAATCATCAACTTAAAGTGCCCTCTTTGGGGATTGAAATAGAGATCCATCTGGATTCATCAACTTCATTCTAAACATTTCTTCACAAAAAAAAAATCTTTAACATTAAAATTTATGGAACATGTCCACAAAAAATCTAGCAGTCAACACTGAATATTGCATTGTTGTACTTATTTTGTCACAGTTTATGAACTTACATTCATATTTTGTTGAAGTATCATTCAATAAATATAAAGGATTTTTGAATTGTTGCTATTTTTAGATTTTTAATTTTTTTTTTTATCTCACGCACCCCTTGGCATACCTTTAAGTACCCCCAGGGGTACGCGTACCCCCATTTGAGAACCACTGCCCTAAAGCTCACATGATTGGGAGAGGAACTGGCTGTCAGTGTGTTCAGTTTTGGCTCTAATTATTGCTTGATAATCTTATTTTTATAACTGGGTCGAAACCGACCCTAACAACACCAAGGTCATAATTTCATCCAGAGCATTTTATAATTTAGTGAAAAACCAAAAAAAAATATTTTTTTGTTTAAATATCGGTTCCTGACAAAGTCAAAAAGCCTTGATACAAAAAAATGAATTTATATGCTTATTTTATGCATTGAAAACTAAAACGGGTCGTTGCCGACCTTAACACAAGACAAAAGTTAAGAAGTAAAATACAGCACTATGTAATCAGTTTCTGATTGATTAAATTGTAAAACAGTGCAAAATATTGCTCATTTGTAGTGGTCTTTCTTGAACTTTTTGGAAAATAATAAAAATAACTAAAAACTTGTTGAAAAATAAACAAATGATTCAGTTATAAATAAAGATTTCTCCACATAGAAGTAATCATCAACTTAAAGTGCCCTCTTTGGGGATTGTAATAGAGATCCATCTGGATTCATGAACTTATTAATCCTAAACATTTCTTCACAAAAAAAAATCTTTAACATTAATATTTATGGAACATATCCACAAAAAAATCCAGCTGCCAACACTGAATATTGCATTGTTGCATTTCTTTTCACAATTGATGAACTTACATTTATATTTTGTTGGAGTATTATTAAAAATGTTTTGAATTGTTGCTTTTTCTAGAATATTTAAAAAATATCTTGCGTACCCCCTGGCATACCTTCAAGTACCCCCAGGGGTACACGTACCCCCATTTGAAAACCATTGTTGGCTAGTGTTACCATATCTGAGTTATTGTGTAGAAATATGTTGGATATAGAGAACAAACAAACACTTTATTTTTTAAATCACACTTATTGAAATTCAACAATTTGGTGCATTTGCAAACAGCTAAAATGATTTACAAAGCAAACTCTAACCCGCTACTCGATAATGTACAACAATTCTTCTCAACAAAATAGGAGAAATATAACCTCAGAGGAAAATTTAATTTAAAACTAGAGATGTCCGATAATGTCTTTTTTGGCGATATCCGATATTCCGATATTGTCCAACTCTTAATTACCGATTCCGATATCAACCAATACCGATATATATGCAGTCGTGGAATTAACACATTATTATACCTAATTTTGTTGTGATGTCTCGCTGGATGCATTATACAATGTAACAACGTCTTTCCAAAATAAATCAATTCAAGTTATGGAAAAAAACGGCAACATGACTCTGCCATATTTATTATTGAAGTCACAGAGTGCAATATTTTTTAACATGCCTCAAAACAGCAGCTTGGAATCTGGGACATGCTCTCTCTGAGAGAGCATGAGTAGGTTGAGGTGGGCGGGTTTGAGGTGGAGTGGTAGGGGGTACTGGTGGTTGTATATTGTAGCGTCCCAGAAGAGTTAGTGCTGCTTGGGGTTCTGGGTATTTTTTGTTGTTGTGTTTATGTGTTACAGTGCTGATATTCTCCCGAAATGTGTTTGTCATTCTTGTTTGGTGTGGGTTCACAGTGTGGCACATATTTGTAACAGTATTAAAGTTGTTTACACTGCCACCCTCAGTGTGACCTGTGTGGCTGTTGACCAAGTATGAATTGCATTCACTTGTGTGTTTGAAAAGCCTTATATATTATGTGATTGGGTCGGCATGCAAATGCAGTGCCTTTAAGGCACACCCCCAATATTGTTGTTTGGGTGGAGATCGGGGAAAATTCGGGAGAATGGTAGCCCCGGGAGATTTTCGGGAGGTGGACTGAAATTCGTGAGTCTCCCGGGAGAATCGACATCCCACTGGGTTGAGTTTTTCCTTGCCCTTATGTGGGCCCTGTACCGCAGATGTCTTTGTGGCTTGTGCAGCCCTTTGAGACACTTGTGATTTAGGGCTGTATAAATAAACATTGATTGGTTGATTGGTTGAAAATCGGGAGGGTTGGCAAGTATGACTGGGAGACACAACTGCTCTGTACTTCTCCCTACATCCTTGCACCACTCCGTACAGCTCCGTTTTAAAAAGTCATCAATTTTACTTTTTGAAACCGATAACGATAATTTCCGATATTACATTTTAACGCATTTATCGCCCGATAATATTGAAAGTCTGATATTATCGGACTTTTCTATTTAAAACATTTGTATGCACGTACAACACTTAAAACCTTTAGTAGATCAGTATGTGGAATTAAATTATGGAATGGATTACCTAAAGAAATCAAACAAAGCAGCAATATGATTCAGTTTAAGAGACTGTTCAGACTACAAGTGTTCACAAAGTACATAGAACAAGAATTATGATGAACCTTTTTTTTTTTTATTCAGATAAAAATTTTTGGTTGTTTTGTTCTCCCAAGATGCAGACGGACTCCGGACACAGCGTGAAGGTAGGAACTGATTTATTTGAACAACAAATCAGGGAGGGAAAAAAACAAGAGTGTGCTCATAGCACGGGCGGCAAAGCCAAGGGGGCTAGCGTGGGAGCTAGCATACAAAAGGAATCCAAATACCGTCGTTGATTGTTGCGTGTAGCAAACTAGGCAAGCCAGACAGTGTGTGGCGAGCAACGTGAACAAATAACACTCTGATTAATGCCTGGCAGCAAGTGAGCATCCAAGACACTAATCAGAGGCAGCTGCAACCAATCGGCACCCACAGTATCAGAAAACAAACCCAGGGGTGCCAAAACCGGAATTAAGGGAGTCTAAAACCAAACAGAACATGCTCCGGGCAACGAATTATAACACAAATATCATTTATGTATTTAATATATGTTTAATTTTTATGGTATATTATTTATTTATGAATTATCAATTAACTGTTCCATTACAGAGGACAAGGAAACGAGATAAAATTGCAATGGTATGAAAAGGGATAGAATTAAATAAGCTTCACTTCTTCATACTCCTTTTCGGACGTGCTGTAATGAAACAACTGGAATTGTGTGATGCGTTACATCAGTGTTTTTCAACTTTTTCTAAAAAAAAAATCCAGAGGCCCACAACCAGCATGAAATCTTAACAAAAATGCAACTCCACCAGGTCGTAGTGCCTTATTCTGAGTTCGTTGGTGTTCTCCTGTGTGAAGTGCTTTAGTTCTTGTCTTGCGCTGTTATTTTGGTGGTCCTTCCTGTTTTGTTGTTGTTTTCCTGTCGCAGTTTCCTGTCTTCCTTTGAGCAGTGTTCTGCGCACATGCTTTGGGTTAGCAAGCAAGGCTATTTACGTTGTGTGGACATTGTTGATTGTCATGTTAGGTATTTGCGGACACGGTAAGTTTTTGCTGTCGTCCAGCATTCTGTTTCTGTTTACTTTGTAGCCAGTTCAGTTTAACTTTCGTTTTACACAGCCATTGACTTTTCATTTCCCTTTGTTTTGTTCATTTTTGGTTTAAGCATAACAAGCCTTTTTACTTTCACGCTGCCTCCCGCTGTGGTCTGCATATTGGGACCACAACAAAACGTCCTCGTCTCACCCGACACATTCCGACTTTTACAAAGCAATTAACTACCTGCTGTCACCTACTGACACGGAGTATGACGGGGTTACCCTGCCGAGTTTTACACAGCACGGACACTAAGCAACGGCACATTATTTGCAGATTATACAAACCCCGTTTCCATATGAGTTAGGGAATTGTGTTAGATGTATATATAAACGGAATACAATGGTATGGGGTGCATTAGTGCCCAAGGCATGGGTAACTTACACATCTGTGAAGGCACCATTAATGCTAAAAGGTACATACTGTACAGGTTTTGGAACAACATATGCTGCCATCTGAGCGCCGTCTTTTTCATGGACGCCCCTGCTTATTTCAGCAGGACAATGCCAAGCCACATTCAGCACGTGTTACAACAGCGTGGCTTCGTAAAAAAAAGAGTGCAGGTACTTTCCTGGCCCGCCGGAAGTCCAGACCTGTCTCCCATCAAAAATGTGTGGCGCATTATTAAGCGTAAAATACGACAGCGGAGACCCCGGACTGTTGAACGACTGAAGCTCTACATAAAACAAGAATGGGAAAGAATTCCACTTTCAAAGCTTCAACAATTAGTTTCCTCAGTTCCCAAATGTTTATTGAGTGTTGTTAAAAGAAAAGGTGATGTGACACAGTGGTGAACATGCCCTTTCCCAACTACTTTGGCACGTGTTGCAGCCATGAAATTCTAAGTTAATTATTATTTGGAAAAAAATTAATAAATAAAGTTAATGAGTTTGAACATCAAATATCTTGTCTTTGTAGTGCATTCAATTGAATATGGGTTGAAAAGGATTTTCAAATCATTGTATTTCGTTTATATTTACATCTAACACAATTTCCCAAGTCATATGGAAACAGGGTTTGTAACTATTGATTTGCAAAAATATTTTTTGGACCAGTTCGGTCAAGTTGCAGAATTTTCCACGGCACACCAGGCAATATCTCACAGCACACTGGTGTGTCTCGGCACAGTGGTTGAAAAACACCGCATTACATTGTATTGTATGCATGTTCGAAACAAACTGAAACTGAACTGAATAAATCAAGAACCCTCTCCGCCGATTGCCGCTTTGCATCAAACGAACGTGTTCGCCATCTGAGCAAATGGAGGTAAACACGACTTCGACAATGTGTGCATCTGTCTTTGTTGAACGCCGTCCATATTTTCATTAAAAAACATGTCCCTACCGGAGTGAAAGGCTTTGTGCGGAATTATCACTCTGGATTTGTGCCACGCCAAAAAAAAAAAAAAAAAAGCGGTAGGTGATTTAACAACAGGTTGCGACGAGATAACAACTACCTGCTTAAAATTGGCGGCGGATTAATTGCGATGGCAGGCATGTATTATGTAAATGGCTCCAATTTACTTGAACCCAGCAGGCTAATTGTTGTCACCCAGGCAAGTCTCTGGTGGTGCAGCTGGAGCGCTGAGGACACGTGCCACTTTTGTGTGTTTGTGTTCCCTCCCGCGTGTGTGTGTGTGTGTAGGAGTTGGTTCAAAGTACGGTGAGCCGGAGAAACTGGGCTGCAGAACACAACGCCGTTTCAGTGTTACTTCCACTATAACGCCAGCCAGGTCTCAAAGGGTCCGTATAAAAAAAAACACTGGTGTGCATTATTTGTGTGCCAGTTGGCATGGGAACTTAAAGTCGGGTTATGAAAACATACACTATATTGCCAAAAGTATTTGCCCACCCATCCAAATGATGAGAATCAGGTGCCTTAAAGGGGAACATTATGACAATTTCTGAAGGGTTAAAACCAACAAAAAACATTTCCCAGTAGCTTATTTTATTTTTCGAAATTTTTCTCAAAATTTTACCCATCACGCAATATCCCGAAAAACGACTTCAAAGTGATTGATTTAACCGTCGTTATATCCACCCGTCCATTATCCTGTGACGTCACAGCGTGACCACACAGAAACAAACATGGCGGATAGCACAGAAAGGTATAGCGATATTGGCTCGGTTTCAGACTCGGATTTCAACGCCGTAAGCCAGGGGTGTCAAACTCAAATACAGAGTGGGCCAAAATTTTAAACGGAACAAAGCCGCTGGCCAAGGTTGAACAAATTAACCTTTTAATAGGGATCCAAACAAGTTTTGCATTAAATATTGAACAAGCAAGGCTTATATAACTTCAGTGACATGCAAAATCCAGTTTCAAATAATAATAATGATTTAAAAAATATCAATGGCATATCAAATAAAATTTAAATAAAAATGTTATGCCTTTTTTTCTATTTGCAATCTTCTGAGGTAAATATCATTTTTTTTCCACAGGCTAATAATACATTTGAAAATAAAATAACAATAATGAATGAACCAAACATTCAACCCTTGAAGTAGCAAGTGAAAATGCATGAATAACACGTTAAATATTGGTCAGTTTGCTGGAAGTTTCCCGGAAGAGTTAATGCTGCAAGGGGCGCTGGGTATTTGTTCTGTTGTGTTACGGTGCGGATGTTCACCCGAAATGTGTTTGTCATTTTTGTTTGGTGTGGGTTCACAGTATGAGGCATATTTGTAACAGTGCTGAAGTTGTTTATACGGCCACCCTCAGTGTGACCTGTATGGCTGTTGACCAAGTATGCATTGCATTCACTTGTGCGTGTGTGTGTGTGTGTGCGTGCGTGTGTGTGTGTGTGTGTGTGTGTGTGTGTGTGTGTGTGTGTGTGTGTGTGTGTGTGTGTGTGTAAAAGCCACACATATAATGTGACACGCTGTTAGTATGGAGGAAAAGCGGACGTGACGACAGGTTGTAGAGAACGCTAAAGGCAGTGCCTTAAATGCACGCCCCCAATATAGTTGTCCAGGTGGAAATCGGTAGAAATTCGGGAGAATGGTTGCCCTGGGAGATTTTCGGGAGGGGCACTGAACTTCGGGAGTCTACCGGGAAAATTAGGAGGGTTGGCAAGTATGAGTATTAGCGGTGAATGCGGTATTACAGCGGCACCCCACTCTAATGATAAATTGATATTGCCTCAAGGGCCAAATTAAATTACACAGCGGGCCAGAGTTTGACACCCATGCCGTAAGCGATTCAACAGATTACGCATGTATTGAAACGGATGGTTGGAGTGTGGAGGCAGGTACCGAAAACCAAATTAAAGAAGAAACAGAAGCTTTTGAGCCATATCACGACAGACATCGGCACGGGAGGAAGCGCGGACAAATTCGGCGATCGCCTTTTAACCAACGATTGGTATGTGTTTGTTTGGCATTAAATGTGAGTGGAGGGAAAGGCTGGATGCATATATAGCTACAAATGAGGCAAAATTATGCCATATGTACATACAGCTAGCCTAAATAGCATGTTAGCATCGATTAGCTTGCAGTCATGCCGTGACCAAATATGTCTGATTAGCACACTCCAAATAAGTCAATAACATCAACAAAACTCACCTTTGTGATTTCGTTGACTTTATCGTTGGAAATGCATCTGCTTTGAGTGTCGCAGGATACCCACACATTCTTGCCATCTCTGTCGAAGCATAGCTGTCGTCGGTAAAGTGTGCGGAACAAACGAGGAACTTTCGCATCTTTTGACCACTGTTGTAACTTGAATCCGTCTCTGTTCGTGTTGTTACACCTTCCGACAACACACCGACGAGGCATAATGTCTCCAAGGTACGGGAAAACAGTCGAAAAAACGGAAAATAACAGAGCTGGTTTGACTTGGTGTGTGTAATGTTTTTGAAAAAAATGGCAGGTCGCTTCACGTTGTGACGTCACGGGTGAAAGGTCATTGCTCCGACAGGCTATCAATTGAAAGGCGTTTACATCGATAAAATTCACCATTTTAGAGTTCGGAAATCGATTAAAAAAACATATGGTCTTTTTTCTACAACATCAAGGTATATATTGACGCTTGCATAGGTCTGGTGATAATGTTCCCCTTTAATCACTTGGCCCGGTGTATAAAACCAAGCACTTAGGCATGGAGACTGTTTCTACGAACATTTGTGAAATAATGTGAATTGTGAATCATATTTATATAGGGCTTTTCTCTAGTGACTCTAAGCGCTTTACATAGTGAAACCCAATATCTAAGTTACATTTAAACCAGTGTGGGTGGCACTGGGAGCAGGTGGGTAAAGTGTCTTGCCCAAGGACACAACGGCAGTGACTAGGATGGCGGAAGCGAGAATCGAACCTGCAACCCTCAAGTTGCTGGCACGGCCGCTCTACCAACCGAGCTATGCCGCCCCAAGAATGGGCCGCTCTCAGTGATTTCCAGCGTTGAACGGTCATAGGATGCCACCTGTGCAACAAATCTAGTTGTAAAATGTCCTCGCTCCTAATTATTTCAAAGTCAACTTTATTATAAGAAAAGTGAAGAGTTTGGGAACAACAGCAAGTCAGCCTGCAAGTGGTAGGCCAAGTAAACTGACAGAGAGGGGTCAGCGGATGCTGAAGCACATTGTGCAAAGACTTTCTGCATAGTCAGTTGCTACAGAGCTACATACTTCATGTGACCTTCCAATTAGCCCATGTACAGTACGCAGAGAGC
>NC_084626.1:31566347-31571347 GCF_033978795.1 Nerophis ophidion
AACTGACCCAGCAACACTCAGAACTGCAATACACAGAGCAATTGAGAGGAGACAAACATGACACAGAACAAACCAAAAGTAGTGAAACAAAAATGAATATTATCAACAACAGTATCAATATTAGTTATAATTTCAGCATAGCAGTGATTAAAAATCCCTCACTGACATTATCATTAGACATTTATAAAAATAATAAAAAAAGAACAATAGTGTCACAGTGACTTACACTTGCATTGCATCTCATAAGCTTGACAACACACTGTGTCCAACGTTTTCACAAAGATAAAATAAGTCATTTTTTTGGTTCATTTAATCGTTAAAACAAATTTACATTATTGCAATCAGTTGATAAAACATTGTCCTTTACAATTATGAAATATATTTTTTTTAAATCTACTACTCTGCTAGCACGTCAGCAGACTGGGGTAGATCCTGCTGAAATCCTATGTATTGAATGAATACAGAATCATTTTGAATCGGAAAAATATCGTTTCTGAATCGAGAATCGAATCGAAAAAAATCGATATATTATCGAACCGTGACCCCAAGAATGGATATTGAATCGAATCGTGGGACACCCAAAGATTCACAGCCCTAATATATATACAGTGTATATATATATATATATATATATATATATATATATATATATATATATATATATATATATATATATATATATTATACATACAGTACATATATACAGTACGTACACACTGTATATATATTATACATACATATATATATGACTACACACACATATATATACTTATATATACACACATTATATATATATATATATATATATATATAAATATTCTTCACCGAATTGCTATTAGCTGAAAACACACACAGCTAATGTGTGTGTGTGTTCCGTACTAAAAAGCCAAAAGAGGGCGGGTAAAGTGCTCGCGATACTTAAAAAAAATTAGCGCCCTCCATGCAGCCGCGTAAAGTTTGCAAACAGCCCCTCTAATACTGGGAACAGATCAGTTATCTCTATCATTTGAAAAATAGCGCATTAAAACAAATGAAGAACTTCAGTAGGTTTACACAGCTGTGAACTTTTATCAACACCCACTCCCCTTGAAACGTACTTTGCATGCCTTTTGGCGAAGCGTCACATCAGCAGCTACCCACGCCGATGACACGGGATCTGGCTGGCTATCAATCCTATTTCTGCACAGAACGCATCAAGAAGGCAAACAATGCCTCAAAAAAAAAAAAATGTCCCGGGTTGGTCCTTTGGCCGTTTTCCCGCGTCCTTTAAAAAATGTCCCCTTTGAAATACGACAAACGCATCATTTTTCTGGATTTGTTCTCCATATGGATGGACTTTGCCCTGAAGGCTTACCCTTCGATTTAGCACAAGCTGGAAAGGAGCGACGCTTTATCATAGCAACATCTTTTTTAAAGAGGTGAAGCGAGGAAAGGTCCCTCAGGCAAGTCCGTCTACACAATGTCTGTTATCTCCATGTACAATATAATGATTTTCAATCGCCCAAAGCGAGGTGGTGGGACATCACTTGGGCCGAGTGAACTTTGGCTCGGATCAGGGAACAAAAGGGGCTTCTGGGTAATATCAGTGCCTTTCACTGAGCCATATAATGAGTGTGATGAAAACTCATTATTCTCATGTAAGTACTTTTTTTTTTTTGGTTTCACACAGCTCTAAAGGACATGGTTTAATGTGAAGAGCAAACTTTTTAGTTTTAGATAACGTTTAAACTTTATAATAGCTGACACGGAGCAGCAATGCCTTCTATTGGATTGACAGAAAAGTTTGGGGAGAGCGACTTAAAGCGTCGTGAGGACTGCGCACCTCAGAGTATTTAGTACAAACCCCGTTTTCATATGAGTTGGGAAATTGTGTTAGATGTAAATATAAACGGCAAGGAATGATTTGCAAATCATTTTCAACCCATATTCAGTTGAATATGCTACAAAGACAACCTATTTGATGTTCAAACAGATAAACATTTTTTTTTTTGCAAATAATCATTAACTTTAGAATTTGATGGCAGCAACACATGACAAAGAAGTTGGGAAAGGTGGCAATAAATACTGAGGAATATTGAGGAATGCTCAACAAACACTTATTTGGAACATCCCACAGGTGTGCAGGCTAATTGGGAACAGGTGGGTGCCATGATTGGGTATGAAAACAGCTTCCCAAAAAATGATCAGTCTTTCACAAGAAAGAATAGGGCGAGGTACACCCCTTTGTCCACAACTGCGCGAGCAAATAGTCAAACAGTTTAAGAACAACGTTTCTCAAAGTGCAATTGCAAGAAATTTAGGGATTTCAACATCTACGGTCCATTATATCATCAAAAGGTTCAAAGAATCTGGAAAAATCACTCCATGTAAGCGGCATGGCCGGAAACCAACATTGAATGACCGTGACCTTCGATCCCTCAGATGGCACTGTATCAAAAACCGACATAAATCTCTAAAGGATATCCCCACATGGGCTCAGGAACACTTCAGAAAACCACTGTCACTAAATACAGTTTGTCGCTACATCTGTAAGTGCAAGTTAAAACTGTACTGTGCAAAGCGAAAGCCATTTATCAACAACATCCAGAAACGCTGCCGGCTTCTCTGGGCCCGACATCATCTAAGATGGACTGATGCAAAGTGAAAAAGTGTTCTGTGGTCTGACGAGTCCACATTTCAAATAGATTTTGGAAATATTCGACATCGTGTCATCCGGACCAAAGGGAAAGCGAACCATCCAGACTGTTATCGACGCAAAATTCAAAAGCCGCATCTGTGATGGTATGGGGGTGCATTAGTGCCCAAAGCATGGGTAACTTACACATCTGTGAAGGCACCATTAATGCTGAAAGGCACATACAGGTTTTGGAACAACATATGCTGCCATCAAAGCGGAGTCTTTTTCATGGACGCCCCTGCTTATTTCAGCAAGACAATGCCAGGCCACATTCAGCAGGTAATACAACAGCGTGGCTTCGTATAAAAAGAGTGCAGGTACTTTCCTGGCCCGCCTGCAGTCCAGACCTGTCTCCCATCAAAAATGTGTGGCGCATTATGAAGTGTAAAATATGACAGCGGAGACTGTTGAACGACTGAAGCTCTACATAAAACAAGAATGGGAAATAATTCAACTTTCAAAGCTTCAAAAATTAGTTTCCTCAGTTCTCAAATGTTTATTGAGTGTATTTAAAAGAAAAGGTAATGTAACACAGTAGTGAACATGCCCTTTCCCAACTACTTTGGCACGTGTTGCAGCCATGTAATTCTAAGTTAATTATTATTTGCAAAAAAAAAAAATCTTGTCTTTGTAGTGCATTCAATTGAATATGGGTTGAAAAGGATTTGCAAATCATTCTTTTCCGTTTATACTTACATCTAACACAATTTCCCAACTCATATGGAAACGGGGTTTGTAGTATTTGGAGGATACCCTTTGAGTGGACTTTGTCCTCTGAAACGGAGTGGCCAGATTTTAATTTTCATTTTTTAGAAATGCCTTTTACTCAGGTAAAATCAGCATTCATTGTCTGTGATTTTCATCATTTCCCCCCTGTATCTGTTGTTAGCATAACCCTGTTTGATTCCTTCCCTAGTGATTGTTTAGCTGCTGTGTTTGGCATCTTTATTTGATTCCCTACAATTGCTCTAATTAGCATCACAAATATCCACAGAGGGATATGCAGGAATATCTTACCATGCCTGACAGACTAATTTAAGGTTTGGGACACTCGAGGATGAGGAAACAGTTTTCGATGAAAGGTGCTTAAATGCATCAAAATGAGGCAGTGTCTTATTCATAAACATATTTGCACCCAGGGGCATCGTTTACATAATAACAAATACTAGTACCAAATTGGTACTTCAGAAACCTATGATTTTTTTTTTTTTCAGTTTAGTTTTAGCTTATTGAATCCTATTCCGTTTCATACCATAGCAATTGTATCCCATGCCCTTGTTCTCTGTAACAGAAGAGTGAAAAAATGAATAATAAAAAAAATAAAATACCATAGTATTGCAATAAATAATAGTTGTCTCAATAGAAAAAAAGGAAAAACAGGGTTCAGTGATTCTTGTTTGTGAACACTTGTAGTTTGAACATTCTCTTAAACTGAATCATATTTGTGCTCTTTTTGATTTCTATGCTTAATCCGTTCTATAATTCAATCCCACATACTGTTATGCTAAAGGTTTTAAGTGTTATGTGAGCATGCAATTTTTTTAAATATTAGATTTTCCTCTAAGGTTACATTTCTTCTCTTTTGTTGAGAATATTTTTTGTACTTTCATGATGGATTTCACCTTTTCTGTCTTGTGAATAGTATCTACTCGTGTTAAACAATGTCGAAACGTGGAGTCCTGCGATGAGGTGGCCACTTGTCCAGGGTGTACCCCGCCTTCTGCCCGATTGTAGCTGAGATAGGCACCAGCGCCCCCCTTGAACCCAAAGGGAATAAGCGGTAGAAAATGGATGGATGGATGGAAACGTCAAGTCATATTGCATTTATATTAGAGTGAGAACCTCCTCCACCCAAAAAAATATTATTTACACTATTATTTATTATTCATTTATCGCAAATTACATTGACGTGCTGCTAAAAACAGTTTTTTATATGCAAGTCTGAATCAATCGGAGAGTATGCAGGTGTACCATGAATTGATTAACGTAGACCCTGACTTAAACAAGTTGAAAAACTTATTCGGGTGTTACCATTTATAGCTCGGTCGGTAGAGCGGCCGTGCCAGCAACTTGAGGGTTGCAGGTTCGATCCCCGCTTCCACCGTCGTAGTCATTGCCGTTGTGTCGTTGAGCAAGACACTTTACCCACCTGCTCCCAGTGCCACCCACACTGGTTTAAATGTAAAAAATAAATATTGGGTTTCACAATGTAAAGCGCTTTGAGTCACTAGAGAAAAAGTGCTATATAAATATAATTCACTTCACTTCACCATTTAGTGGTCAATTGTACGAAATATGTACTTTACTGTGCAATCTACTAATA
>NC_084626.1:31901347-31941347 GCF_033978795.1 Nerophis ophidion
TTGTATTGTCATTGCCTCATGTCACTGTTGTGTCTTTGCTACCTGTCATGTTTGGCATTATTTCAGCTATTATCTGTCGTGCTACATCTTGTCCTGGTCGTCGTAGCGGTAAGCTGTTTTTGTTAGCCATAGTTATTTCCAGTTTTTCTGTTTGTTATCCTCTAGCTTCCATGCTAAAGTTCCTTTTTGTTTCTTGTTAGCTTCTATGCTAAAAGCCTTTTGTTTTTTATCCGCCCACGTGCGTGATTTTGGTTTGAACCCTTTGTTTGGTTTTGTATTAGTATTTATATTAAAACCATGTTTGTTCACTCCATGCCTGCCTCCATCTCTGCATCTTGGGGTTCGTCAACAAATACCCCTGACACTCATTATACTATTGGCTAAGTTTTATATTCATAAATGTAATACCCGGCCTATTTTTTGTGCCTTTAAGAAAGATTTAAAACGCTACATTAAAACACTCTACTTCTAACAACCAAAAAGCTGTGAAAACGATGATGCTGTGTTCCAAATTTAAGTTATTTACTGAGATTGAGTGAGCCTATGGCTTTGCACTTTGTTTATTTTATATATATCTTTTTTTTTTTTTGCATTCTATTTTAGTGACTTAGAATTTTCAACCCCCTGGCGCTGTTTTGTAAGGTTTTCATACTGGTTTGTACTGTTTTTGTACTTACTTTGATTATTATTTTCAACTGTTTGTAAATGTTGAAATTTATAAATAAAGGTTAATAAAAAATATTTAGAAAAAAGTGTGCAGTTATTAATGTGAACGCCTGGCTCTATTTGATTGGTGAAACGGAGTCAAACATCCCCAGTGACTGCATTTGATTGGTGAAACGGAGTCAAACGTCACCAGTGACTGCATTTGATTGGTGAAACGGAGTCAAACGTCACCGGTGAATGCATTTGATTGGTGAAACGGAGTCAAAAATCACCAGTGACTGCATTTGATTGGTGAAACGCAGGCATGTGATATTTTGAAGGTCCGTCTCACAAACCAAAAAGAAACAAAGTGTGCATTAACAGATCGATAAAAATCAGTAGAGAGTAGCGAGCTGAATGTAGATAAATGGAGCGGAGTAAAAGTGGCGTTTCTTCTCTATAAATATACTCAAGTAAAAGTAAAAGTATGTTGCATTAAAACTACTCTTAGAAGTACAATTTATCCCAAAAGTTACTCAAGTAGATGCAACGGAGTAAATGTAGCGCGTTACTACCCTCCTCTGACTACATCTACAACAAGCAAAGTTGAATGATTAGCTGTTTTAAAAATAAAGTAGCACAGTTTATGCATTCACATGGTGATGATCGAGGCTGGAAAACATAACTTCATTTTCATTTATTGTCCGGTTAATTGACTTATCGAATATCGGCCCAGGCCCAAGTATAAGAAGAAAATATTTGTAAATTTACAGTTGCAGTTGTGTTATCTTAATTATGGAGTTATAGATATGAAAATTATATGAATTATCATCAGAAAGTGACGTGAATATAAAACAATAAAGTCACATCTTTAGAAAGTGTCTAAAAAAAAGTGTTTCATCTTTCAAAGGATGAGATGAGAAATGAATGTAGTCTCCATTACAAAATAATTTGGATTCCTTCACTCTACAATAGGATTTCCAAATAAGTGATCTGCATTTAACATCACTGGGAAAGCAAGAGGTAAACACTTTGTTAATGTGTTATCACATTTGCGACAGGGGAAATGACTTCCAGAAGTGCGTATTTACTTCATGCATGAGTAACACACACTCTGAAAGCTCATCTTGTGTTCAAAACAGACAGTTAATAGATACAAATCCAAAAAGAAAGCAAATTCCCCAAAAGAATTGCCTCTTCAGGTTTTGGGTTTCTATTTCCTTTTGCAGCTTTTTTTGTTTGTTTTCCAGTCTGTTTATTGAGCTCAGTCGGGTGAAAAATAAAAGAGGTACAAGGTGAATCAGGTAGTGGTTTAAAATGCTCAATTTTAAACGATAAAAATATTTGATCATGATTAATCACATTTTATTCAAAGTTGACCTGTAATTCATATGTCAGGTTTAGTTATATTTTGTTCTTTTCCTCTGTGTCTGTTTTCATTTCGTGTCAGCGCTCTTATTTTGTTTCGGTTTCCTGCTTGACTCCCTGAGTGCTGTTTCCCCTCAGTTGCGGCTGATTGTCACCTGGCCACACCTGGTGCCGATCAGTCGGCTGTTATTTGTACAGTGAGCAGGTTGTGATATGTGTGATGCCTTTTTGTGTTAGTTTGTTTGGATCGGGTCATATATAAAAATACTGTGCTACAAACACGTCGACGCAAAATGCATTGTCATTAACAGGAACTATTGACGTTGTCCACAAGATGGTGGCAATTTGTCCCGCGGGCCGGCGGGGAGTGGTGGTGGTGGGGGGTTTTTTTTTTTTTTTGTATTTTTTTTTTTTATTATATTTTTTTTCTTTCCCTTTGTCATGAAAAAGGGAGGTTTTTTGGGGGTAGGTGCACTGATTGTAAGTGTATCTTGTATTTGTATTTGTATATGTTGTTTTAATTTAAAAACATATATATATATATATATATATATATATATATATATATATATATATATATATTATCATTTTATCAAAAAATAATTAACATTTATAAAAAAAATTTCTGCGGCCCGGTACCAATCGAGCCACGGCCCGGTGGTTGGGGACCACTGCCTTAGTAAACTTGTGACATTCGCCCGCTGGCCGTAATTTGGACATCCTTGCTTTAAAAAAGTATCCGAATCGGCAATATATCCAATTAAGATTTTTTTCTAATCTAATAGTTTTATTTAATGGATTAAATTATCGCAGCCCTATAGCAAAACCTTTCATGTAAATCTTTTTTTTCCAATTTTAGATGCAGTTCTCACTTTAATTAACATTTTGGGGTGTAATAATAGATGATAAAATTAATTGGAAAATCTCATGTAAAAAATATACAACATAAAGTAGCAAGAAACACGTCAATAATGAATACAGCAAAACATGTTCTAGACCAAAAATCCCTTCATATTCTTTACTGCTCACTGGCGTTACCATCTCTGAGTTATGGTGCAGAAATATGAAGAAATAACTACAAATATGCGCTTCATTCACTAACGGTAATACAAAAAAGATAAATTACAATAATACATACTGTTGGATATAGACAACATACAAACCCTTTATCTATTAAATCACAAATATTGAAATTCAACAATTTGGTGCATTTGCAAACAGCTATAATGACGCACAAAGCAAACTATAACCTGCTACCCAAGAATGTACAACAGTCAATCTGAACAAAAAAGGGGAAATATAACCTTAGAGGAAACTCTAATTTAAAACATTTGTATGCTAGTACAACACTTTAGTATATCAGTATGTGGAATTAAATTAAGGAATCGATTAAGCAAAGAAATCAAACAAAGCACCAATATGAGTCAGTTTAAGAGACTGTTGAAACTGTTCAAAAATGTTCACAAAGTACACAGAACAAGAATTATGATGAACATCTGGAACCCCTTTTTGTATATTCAGACGGATTATTTATGCGTTTAATATATGTTTGTTTCCTATGGCAGTGATTTTCAACCATTGTGCCGTGACATATTGTCTTGTGTGCTGTGGGAAATTATGCAACTTCACCTAATTGTTCCAAAAAATATTTTTTGCAAGTCAATAATTATAATATTGTGGCGTAGACTTGTGCAGTGTTTTTCAACCTTTTTTGGTATGTAAAAGGTATGCAACGCTTAAACCAAAAATGAACAAAAGTCAAGTCCCTGTCACAGTTATTTGATGATGAACCCCAAAATGCAGAGAAGGAGGCAGGCATTGAGCAAGAAAACATGTTTTAATTAAAACTAAACGAGAACAAACAAAAAGCACGCACGTGGGCGGAATAACAAACTAAGGGAGCTAGCACTGGGAGCTAGAAAACAAAAATGAACTTTAGCATGGAAGCTAGTGGGTAGCAAACAGAAAAACTGAAAACAGCTAATGGCTAACAAAAACAGCTTACCGCTATGACGACCAGGACAAAATGTAGCACGACAGCTAGTAGCTGTAACGATGCCAGACAAGACAGGTAGCAAAGACACGAGAACAACATGTGGCAACGACAAGACAATACAATGATCCAGCAACTGACACAAGAAAAATCAGGTACAAATAGGCGCGGGTTGATTGGCAACAGGTGTGGCCAGGTGCCAATCAGCCGCAGCTGAGGAGGAACACAGCACTCAGGGAACAAGACAGGAAGCTGACAACATAAGAGCACTAGACAGGAACTAAGGACAGGAAATAGCTCGGTTGGTAGAGCGGCCGTGCCAGCAACTTGAGGGTTGCAGGTTCGATTCCCGCTTCCGCCATCCTGGTCACTGCCGTTGTGTCCTTGGGCAAGACACTCTACCCACCTGCTCCCAGTGCCACCCACACTGGTTTAAATGTAACTTAGATAGTGGGTTTCACGATGTAAAGCGCTTTGAGTCACTAGAGAAAAGCGCTATACAAATATAATTCACTTCACTTCACTAAACACAGAGGAAACAGACAAATGCAGAGGAAAAAACTAAAACATAAACAAACTGTCAGGGGAAAGGCTGACAGTCCCGCTAGGAAAAGGCACTGAAGCATAGGGATGGCTATGCAAAACAAAATTAAAACTCAACTGCCTACAAAGTAATTAAAAACCGAATGCTGGACGGCAGCAAAAAACTTACAGCGTGTGGAGCGGAGACGGCGTCCACAAAGTACATCCGTACATGACATGACAATCAACAGTGTCCCCACAAAGAAGGGTAGCGTACGCACAACTTAAATAGTCTTAATTGTGAAAACAAAGCAGGTGTGGGCAATAGAACTCAAAGGAAGGTGTGACACTGCTACAGGAGAACACCAACAAAACAGGAAGGGTTACCAAATTAACAGAAACTAAACGACTACCTACAGGAAACAACAACAAACTCAAAATAAGGCACCACAACCTGGTGGAGTTTCATGTTTTAACCTTTTCTGCCGGTGACGTGCCTCCGTATTTTTTTTTTAATGAAAACAAATGTGCCTTGGCTCGAAAAATGTTGAAAAATACCGTCCTATGGCAGTGGTTCTCAACTTTTTTTCAGTGATGTACCCCCTGTGAAAGTTTTTTTTAATTCAAGTACCCCCTAATCAGAGCAAAGCATTTTTGGTCGAAAAAAAGAGATAAAGAAGTAAAATACAGCACTATGTCATCAGTTTCTGATTTATTAAATTGTATAACAGTGCAAAAATATTGCTCATTCGTAGTGGTCTTTCTTGAACTATTTGGAAAAAATATATATAAAAACTACTAAAAACTTGTTGAAAAATAAACAACTGATTCAATTAAAACATAAAGATTTCTACACATAGAAGTAATCATCAACTTAAAGTGCCCTCTTTGGGGATTGCAATAGAGATCCATCTGGATTCATGAACTTAATTCTAAAAAAAATTTCACAAAAAAAGAAATATTTAACATCAATATTTATGGAACATGTCCACAAAAAATCTAGCTGTCAACACTGAATATTGCATTGTTGTATTTTTTGCACAATTTATGAACTTAAATCCATATTTTGTTGAAGTATTGTTCAGTAAATATATTTATAAAGGATTTTTGAATTGTTGCTATTTTTAGAATATTTAAAAAAAAAATCTCAAATACCCCTTGGTATACCTTCAAGTACCCCCAGGAGTACGCGTACCCCTATTTGAGAACCACTGCCTTAGAGGGAACGTTGCTGTCAACACTGAATCTTGCATTGTTGCATTTCTTTTCACAGTTTACGACCTTACATTCATATTTTGTAGAAGTATTATTCAATAAATATATTCATAAAGGATTTTTGAATTATTGCTGTTTTTAAAAAAAATCTCACGTACCCCTTGGCATACGCGTACCCCCATTTGAGAACCACTGTCCTATGGTGTATTATTTATTTATAATTTTTTTGTTCACTGTTCTGTTACAGAGAACAATGAATTTGGATAGAATTGCTACGGTATGAAAAGGGGTAGGATTAAATAAGATCTGCTTCTTCTTACTCCTTTTCGGACGTGCTGTAATAAAACAACTGGAATTGCGTGAAGCATTACATTGTATGCATGTTCCAAATAAACTGAACTGAAAAAAAAAATGAAGTGCTTGTGTATGTCAGTCCCTCTCCTTCTGTGTATCTTCTTCCAATACGTCCCTCCTCATTGCTTACTAATGAGCCTTGAGATTGATGGCTGGATTACGCTGCTGGTTTGTAATCCTTTAAATTCACCACTTTGGGTAAAGCACTGCCAATAAACAGGAAAAAAAAAGGTTGACTACACAAAAAACGCATGGCATTATTATATAAATCTGTTTTTATATTGAGCAAAAATGCACTGGTAAAGATGGTAAATAACAAATCAAGCAAGCACTGATCATTAAAGAGTCTTGGCTGAGCACCAATGTTTGCAGAACGAGCCGATTCTGACATGTTGGGGTTTAAACATTAATAGCAAGAAGGCCTGTGGCTGTTGTGCCCGATACAGCGAGGTCCTCTGGAGATGCATTTAGCAACAGCTCGCAAGGATCTGCGCGTCACGTCAGACTGAAAGTAAATCATTTTGATCAGGCCGTCTCTCTCTCTCTCTCATCTCTTGCAGCGTTGCACACCGAAGATGCCGAGCGCTACAGAACATGTGAGGTCAAGTGGCGGCCCAGGGTCAAAGTGTTTCCATAACTCATCAATAAAGTGCGACGCCGTTTGTCACTTGGAGCCACAGACTCTCCAAAGACGGCAGGGAGGAGGGAGAAAAACTGTAGATGAGGCAGAGTACAGAGTAGGGTTGTACGGTATACCAGTATTAGTATAGTACCGTGATATTAATGTATCATATTCGGTACTATACCGCCTCTGAAAAGTACCGGTCCACCATGATCCTGTGACGCAGTGGTCCCCAAACTTATTGACTCGGGGGCCGCATTGCGTTAAAATAATTTGGCCAGGGGCCGGGGTGTATACATTTACATATATATATATATATGTATACTAGAAATGCGCGAATAGGCAATTATATCATCCGCAACCGCATCACTAAAGTCGTCATCCACCCGCCGTACACCCGAACCAACATTTTATCAACAACGCAACCGCCCGCCACCGGCCCGTTGATATATATCAGGGGTCGGCAGCCTTTACCACTCATAGATCGAATTTGACCCGTTTCACAGAGTGTAGAAGACAATGGGAGCCGCAAACATTCTCGCGACTGTTTGCTGGTGCTTATCCAAATAAGGAAAATAAGGGCGTGCTATGAAGCCATTGCCTTTGACACCTTCAACAACATGTACAAACTGTTTGCCAGCCCAGCAACATGTGTGGAGCTTCCGCAGAAACACGTACAAGATTAAAAAGCAATACTGGGTGACACAAAGTACACCGATGGTTGTGATATAAACAATTTTAACACTCTTACTAATATGCGCCACACTGTGAAGCCACACCAAACAAGAATGACTTACACATTTCGGGAGAACATCCTCACAGTAACACAACATAAACGCAACACAACAAATACCCAGGATCCTTTGCATCCATGATTCTTCCTGAATATATTTTACACCCCTGCACCCCCAACCCCGCCCACCTTACCAACACACGGGGGGGGGCGGGGGGGGGGGGGGGGGGGGGGCGGTTTGCTGCAAGCGGAGTGTATAAAATAGTCAGGAATTGTCATGAATACAAAGGATTCTGGGTATTTTTTCTGTTGCGTTTATGTTGTGTTACTGTGAGGATGTTCTCCCGAAATGTGTTTGTCATTCTTGTTTGGTGTGGCTTCACAGCGTGGCGCATATTACTAAGAGTGTTAAAATTGTTTATATCACAACCATTAGTGTACTTTGTGTCACCCAGTATGCCTTGCAGTCGTGTGCGTGTTGCCGCGGAAGCCACACACAACATGTTGCTGGACTGGCTTGCAGTTTATACATTTTGCAGAAAGCGTCAAAGGCAATGGCTTCATTACACGCCCTGATTCTTGTTAACTGGGTGACCGCCAGCAGATATTCGCGAGAATGTTTGCAGCTCCTGTTGTCTTCTTTACTTTGTGACACGGGTCAAAATGGCCCTTTTAGTGGTAAAGGTTGCCGATCCCTGAACCATGTATATCAAATATTTCCGAAGGGTTCAACCGCCACCCGCCCGAATCTATTTAAAATCTAATTTTTCGTCATGTCACCCGCCCAAACAGCGGATAAACTCCGCGGATGAAACCGCAAACCGCGCATCTCTAATGTATACATACATATATATACACACACATACATACATTCATACAAACATACACACACACACATATATATGTGTATATATATATATATATATATATATGTATATATATATATATATATATATATATATATATATATATATATATATATATACACACACATACATACATACATATATACACATACACCTATACACACACATATATATCAATCAATCAACGACTAATTATATAACCCTAAATCACTAGTGTCTCAAAGGGCTGCACAAACCACAACACAAACCACTACGACATCCTCAATAGGGCCCACATAAGGGCAAGGAAAACTCACCCCAGTGGGACGTCTGTGACAATAATGACTTTATATATGTGTGTGTATATATATATATATATATATATATATATATATATATATATATATATATATATATATATATGTATATATATATATATATATATATATATATATATATATATATGTATATATATATATATATATATATATATATATATATACACACACATACATACATATATACACATACACCTATACACCCACATATATCAATCAATCAACGACTAATTATATAGCCCTAAATCACTAGTGTCTCAAAGGGCTGCACAAACCACAACACAAACCACTACGACATCCTCAATAGGGCCCACATAAGGGCAAGGAAAACTCACCCCAGTGGGACGTCTGTGACAATAATGACTTTATATATGTGTGTATATATATATATATATATATATATATATATATATATATATATATATATGTATATATATATATATATATATACATATATATATATATATATATATATACATACATATATATATATATATATATATATATACATATATATATATATATATATATATATATATATATATATATATATATACACATACATACATAGCTCGGTTGGTAGAGTGGCCGTGCCAGCAACTTGAGGGTTGCAGGTTCGATTCCCGCATCTGCCATCCTAGTCACTGCCGTTGTGTCCTTGGGCAAGACACTTTACCCACCTGCTCCCAGTGCCACCCACACTGGTTTAAATGTAACTTAGATATTGGGTTTCACTATGTAAAGCGCTTTGAGTCACTAGAGAAAAGCGCTATGTAAATATAATTCACTTCACTTCACATGTACATACATGCATATATACACATACACACATACATATATATTCCTCGCGCACTAACTTACTGAAAAAATGACATCAAGTGCGCAATCCATCGATGGAAATATTAATTTTTAGACAATATAATTTGCCTGAGCGGCTAGGAGACACAGAGTAACAAGCAGTAGAAAATGAATTAAAAAGGACAGATTTTAAAAAATAATTTAAAATAATTGTTTATACTTTTTTAAACTTGGGACTTCCCGTGGGCCGTAGTTTGGGGACCCCTGATGTATTAACTTGGTATCAGATTGATACCCTAGTTGTTGACAGAATAGTCCTGCTTGAGAAATACATGTTTCTTAGTAAAAAAACATGAAACTTGTTAAAACTGTTACAGCGCACGCACAGTCTGTTTCTCCCTCTTCTGCGGGAGCATTCAGCAGCTCCACTGTGAGCGCATCCAGACACGCCCCCACACGAGCTGCGCAGACCGCAACCACACACCGCCGCAGCCGTAGGCAATCATCAATCAGAACACCTGGCGGTGATGACAGACGACAGGATAAAGAGCCTTGCCGCTGACTACTCCTCGTCGGAATGTTGCTCTGCTCGCAGTAAGCCTCACGTCTCTGACTTCCCACCAGTGTTTTTCTCCCTAGCTTGTTTCCTCGTGCCTTGTGTTTGAACTCCTTCGTCTCTCCTTTCTTCCACAGTTGCCCACATTTGAGGTCCTCTCCAAGGTTTCTCATAGTCATCATTGTCACTGGCGTCCCACTGGATGTGAATTCTCCCTGCCCACTGGGTGTGAGTTTTCCTTGCCCTTATTTGGGTTCTTCCGAGGATGTCGTAGCCGTAATGGTTTGTACAGTCCTTTGAGACATTTGTGATTTAGGGATATATAAATAAACATTGATTGATTGATTTATATCTGCACTTTATTGCTTTTTTATCCTGCACTACCTTGAGCTAATGTAACGACATTTTGTTCTTATCCGTACTGTAAAGTTCAAATTTGATTGACAATACAAAGGAAGTATAAGTCGAAGTCTAAAATAACTCAAATAAGGGGTTTGTCCTTTTCTGGACCAGCAGTTGGGTTAAAGGTTGGTTATTTTTTTTAACCAATATTTTTATTTTTTTTTTTGCATTCTTATATGTCAATGACTTTGATAATGTTGTGATTTACAAATGTTGGGAATACAACCGGGTGATATTTGCAGATATATTCCATGTCACAATCCAAACTACTTTGAGGAGGATTACATTTTCATGATGAGACTTCTGCGCGCGTTATTGTGTTTTATTACTCCTGGCTTTCTCCTACACGGTTATAAATATAAATCATCAACTGTAAATGTGCATTTGTTGACAAGCTAACCGGAGTGGTGTTAATTATCGGTCGGCAGGTAAAGTGGTCCGTTTCTACGGCGATGACAGGGGCTAATGTTATTATTGCACGGAACTGTTAATTCCGCGTCACTTAAGTGTCTTGTTCTCAGTTTTCTTTAAAAGGCTGAATGATTTATTGTTGCCGGGGTTATTATTACCAATCCAATACGCTACTAAAAGCACAATGAAGTAAGCATCGTGATAACCGCTCATACGGGCAAGAGAGCATGTCCGTGAATAATTTAAGCTTGAGAAAAAAAAAACGCTTCATCCTGTCAGAACCTGATTTGTATTCAGATAAATGCAAATCCTATAGTCCAGAGAGGCAGGGGTAAACATGTTTGTAATGAACTGGAAGAACGTGGGTTACATTTACAGCCAAACTAGCTAATGCACAGGTCTACTTGTGGGAATATACACAATATTGCCAAAAGTTTGCGGCCACCCGTCCAAATGATCAGAATCAGGTGTCCTAAAAACTAGGCCCGGCCACAGGTGTATAAAATCAAACACTTAGGCATGGAGACTGTTTCTACAAACATTTGTGAAAGAATGGGCCGCGGTGATTTCCAGCGTGGAACTGTCATAGGATGCCACCTATGCAACAAATCCAGTCGTGAAATTTCCTCGCTCCAAAATATTCCAAAGTCAACTGTCGGCCTTCTTATAAGAACATGGAAGAATTTGGGAACAACAGCAACTCAGCCACCAAGTGGTAGGCAACGTAAACTGACAGAGAGGGGTCAGCGGATGCTGAAGCGCATAGTGCAAAGAGGTCGCCGACTTTCTGCACAGTCCGTTGCTACAGCGCTCCAAACTTCATGTGACCTTCAAAATAGCCCACGTACTGTACGCAGAGAACTTCATGGAATGGGTTTCCATGGCCAAGCAGCTTCATCTAAGCCATACATCACCAAGTCCAAAGCAAAGCGTCGGATGCAGTGGTGTAAAGCACGTCGCCACGGGACTCTAGAGCAGTGGAGATGTGTTCTCTTGAGTGATGAATCACACTCTTCCATCTGGCAAGCTGATTGACGAGTCTGGGTTTGGAGGTTGCCAGGAAAATAGTACATTTTAGATTGCGTTGTGCCGCGTGTGAAATTTGGCGGAGGAGGAATTATAGTGTGGGGTTGATTTTCAGGAGTTGGGCATGGCCCCTTAGTTCCAGTGAAAGAAAATTGAATGCTCCAGGATACCAAAACATGTTGGACAATTCCATGCTCCCAGCTCTTGTGGGAACAGTTTGGAGCGGGCCCCTTTCTCTTCGAACATGACAAGCAATGTCCATAAAGACATGGATGACAGAGTCTGGTGTGGATGAACTTGACTGGCCTGCACAGAGTCCTGACCTGAACCCGATAAAACACCTTTAGGATGAATTGGAAAGGAGACTGAGAGCCGGGCCTTTCTCGACCAATATCAATGTGTGACCTCACCAATGTGCTTTTGGAAAAATGGTGAAAAAATCCTTTAAACACACTCCGCAACCCTGTGGACAGCCTTCCCAGAAGAGTTGAAGCTGTAATAGCTGCAAAAGGTAGACAGACATCATATTGAACCCTATGCGTTAGGAATGGGTTCATATGTGAGTCAAGGCAGGTGACCAAATACTTTTAAATAATAATCATCAATCAACGATTATTTATATAGCCCTAAACCACTAGTGTCTCAGAGGGCTGCAAAAACCACAACACAAACCACTACGACATCCTCGGTAGAGCCAACATAAGGGCAAGGAAAACTCACACCCAGTGGGACGTCGGTGACAATGATGACTATGAGAAACCTTGGAGAGGACCGCATATGTGGGCAACCTCGCCCCTCTAGGGGACCGAAAGCAATGGATGTCGAGCGGGTCTAACATGATACTGTGAAAGTTCAATCCATAGTGGATCCAACACGACTGTGAGAGTCCAGTCCAAAGTGGATGCAACCCAGCAGAGAGAGTCCCGTCCACAGTTGAGCCAGCAGGAAACCACCCCAAGCGGAGGCGGATCAGCAGCGCAGAGATGTCCCAGCCAATACACAGGCAAACAGTCCATCCTGAGTCCCGGCTCTGGACGAGTGGTCCATCCAGGGTCCCGACTCCGAACGAGCGGTCCAACCTGGGTCCCGAAATCCGGACGAGCGGTCCATCCTGTGTCCCGACTCAGGACAGCCAGCACCTCATCCATGGCCACCGGATTGGACTTCCTCCAGTGGGACAGAGGAGAAAAAGAGAAGAAACGGCAGATCAACTGGTCTAAAAAGGAAGTCTATTTAAAGGCTAGAGTATACAAATGAGTTTTAAGGTGAGACTTAAATGCTTCTACTGAGGTAGCATCTCGAACTGTTACCGGGAGGGCATTCCAGAGTACGGAAAAGGCTCTATAGCCCGCAGACTTTTTTTGGGCGCTGGGAATCACTAATAAGCTGGAGTCCTTTGAACGCAGATTTCTTGCCGGGACATATGGTACAATACAATCGGCAAGATAGGCTGGAGCTAGAATATAGTGTATTTGTTTTTATGCTACAACAACAAAAAAGAAAGTCTTCATCAAGACCCCTGACGAGATGCAGAGCATCAAGAAATTGATCGGGAGCTATGTTGATCAATAAGAACAGGTTTATGATAATACATGCAAATATTAATCACATCAATATTAATCCATGTCACGCTCTGATGACACAGTGTAAAACAAGATCAATAACTCCTTTCCAAGAAATTTGAAAGAAACGTTCATTTAATCCAATTTAATGAACCATCATGCCTCTAATTTCCTGTTCAACACATTCCTCATTCCCTTGCCAATGACTCCGGTTTTGGCATCCACAGAGCTACCTAGTTTCTGCCTTTTTCATATAATTGCTTCATGCGTTCCCAAACAGCCATTTTGCAGATGCAGGCTGGAGGCTGCATTTACTTCCACCTGAAGGCCAGGATCCAGAGCTCTATTAGCCTACGTCTATTTTGTTAGAAAATGCAGTAATACCGGTAAAAGGGCAATCACATGGTGGGGTTAACCCTTTGAAGTTGCCTTAGGCTATTTTGGCCTATTTTTTTACCAGTTGCATCAGCTTGGTGCGGAGTTCATGAGTTAAAGTCTTTAGAGTTAAGGTATCAGATCAAAATTTGCAATTTAAAAAACAAGTCAGCAGGTGCAGCGATGAGACCTCAGAGGTCTTGGACCTTTAAGACCGTTTTCTTTCTCCTTTTCAGACGGATGTTTTTTTTATGTACGTGAATGGACGTACATAAAAAAACAAATGTGGCAAACAATTGTGATGAGGTTGCAATGGTCCATAAAATAGAACATAAAACAACGATTCCAGTCCGCGTGTGCACATTATGTAAGAAACGACAATGGCACCTTTGTATGTAGTCCAAAAAACGAGAATGAAAAACCAGAAAGAAAATGAAGAGAATAACGATCTACTATGCTAAAACGTTATGGAAAGCTGGAACCTATCGAGGGATGTACATCGTTCGAATTTTGTTAATACAGATACCTGTATTCATCGGTACTTATCGATACTATATGTAATCGAGGTAAATAAATATGAGAAAAAATGCATTTTCATACTGTTTTTTATTATTATTGCTTTCTTATTTGTGATTATTTCAAGCTGATTATCAGATCCTAGGGAATATAAAAGCTTTCAATCTAGATTAATATCACCTTTTTTGTTATGACCCACGACCCGGATCATATTCTGTTTACATTGTGTTTTCAGCACCTCTTGATTTTGTTTGTCTCAGTTGCCATGACGGCAAATTACATACACCAGCCTCTGGTTAGTTCTCGGGACGCACACCTAATAAGAGGGCTATTTAGTCCTTGCCCTGGCCTCACTCGGCCTGGCTTCCTAGTTTGTTTTCGTACAACAAGTAACGAAGTCTGTTTCCTGCTCGCTACCTGCTAGCTTCCACGCTAGGCTCTTTATCTTCTAGCTCCCATGCTAGCTCTTTTAGTTTTTTGTTTGAAGTGCTATGAGCACGCTTTACTTTGTCAAAGTCTGATTTATTTCTAAATAAATCATTTGTTCCTACTTTCGAGCTGTGTCCGAAGCCCGTCTGCATTCCTGGGAGAGCGAATTCCGCACCACGATGCGACCCAGTCGTTACATTTTTTTGTACATTGTTTTTAACCTGCCAGCTTAAAAGGGCTACTGAAACCCACTACTACCGACCACGCAGTCTGATAGTTTATACATCAATGATGAAATATTAACATTGCAACACATGCCAATATGGCCTTTTTAGTTTAATAAATTGCAATTTTAAATTTCCCGGGACTTTTTTCTTGAAAACGTCGCATAAAGATGATGTGTACGCGTGACGTCACGGGCTGTTATGAATATGAGCGCTACACACACACACAGCTAAAAGTCGTCTGCTTTAACGGCATAATTACACAGTATTTTGGAGATCTGTGTTGCTGAATCTTTTGCAATATGTTCAATTAATATTGGAAAAGTCAAAGTAGAAAGACGGAGTTGGGAAGCTTTAGCCTTTAGCCACACAAACACACGGTGATTCCTTGTTTAGAATTCACGGAGGTGAAACTTTAGTATGGATCACAGCGGACATGGATCCCGACTTCATATCAACCAGCAGGTTTTGGTGAGAAAATTGTGGTTAAAAAGTCGCTATATAAATTAAAAGTTAAAGTTAAAGTACCAATGATTGTCACACACATACTAGATGTGGCGAAATTATTCTCTGCATTTGACCCATCACCCTTGATCACCCCCTAGGAGGTGAGGGGAGCAGTGGGGAGCAGTGGGCAACAACGGTACCGCGCCCGGGAATCATTTTTGGTGATTTAACCCCCAAGTCTAACCCTTGATGCTGAGTGCCAAGCAAAACGTTCATTGATTGATTGATTGATTGATTGATTGATTGCTAAGTGACCATACCAGAACAGCACAAAAGAACCCAACTGTCATGCCTGTTAATCTGGGTTTATTTTTGATCATGTTATGTTTTGTTTTTGGACTCTTGTTTTCCGTTTTTGCACTTCCAGGTTTTGTTGGTTTCCATAGTTACTCATTAGTTTCCACCTGGTCTCCAAGTCACGCCCCTGCCCTCAGCCCCACACCTGTTTCTCATCATCATAGTCACTGTTTAAGTCAATTGTTTTCTGTTCCTCGGCCTGGGAACTTGGCTCATGCTGTACTACTTGCTACATGCTTGTGCTACATGCTACTTACTATGACCATGCACCTACCTTGCCTTGCCCTGCTTATGATAGTTTTGACCTTGTCACGAAAGATCTTGTTTGTATTTATGCCTCTGTGCAAGTTTTTGATTTATTTGTTTAGTACCTTTGATACTATCTTTTGTTTAGTTGTATATAGCAGGGGTCACCAACGCGGTGCCCGCGGGCACCAGGTAGCCCGTGAGGACCAGATGAGTAGCCTGCTGGCCTGTTCTAGAAATAGCTCAAATAGCAGCACTTACCAGTGAGCTGCCTCGACAATTTTAATTCTAAGAGAGACAAAACTCAAATAGAATTTGAAAATCCAAGAAAATATTTTAAAGACTTGGTCTTCACTTGTTTAAATAAATTCATTTATTTTTTTTACTTTGCTTCTTATAACTTTCAGAAAGACAATTTTAGAGAAAAAATACAACCTTAATAATGATTTTAGGATTTTTAAACACATAGACATTTTTACCTTTTAAATTCCTTCCTCTTCTTTCCTGACAATTTAAATCAATATTCAGGTATTTTTTATTTTTTTATTGTAAACAGCAATAAATACTTTTTGATTTAATTCTTCGTTTTAGCTTCTGATTTTTCGATGAAGAATATTTGTGAAATATTTCTTCAAACTTTTTATGATTAAAATTCAAATAAATTATTCCGGCAAATCTAGAAAATCTATAGAATCAAATTTAAATCTCATTTCAAAGTATTTTGAATTTCTTTTAAAAAAAAAATTCTGGAAAATCTAGAAGAAATAATAATTTGTCTTTGTTAGAAATATAGCTCGGTCCAATTTTTTGTATATTCTAAAAAAGTGCAGATTGGATTTTAACCTATTTATAACATGTCATCAAAATTCTAAAATTAATCTTAATCAGGAAAAATTACTAATGATGTTCTATAAATTCTTTTTTTTATTTTTTCCAAAAGATTCGAATTAGCTAGTTTTTCTCCATTTTTTTCGGTTGACTTTTGAATTTTAACGAGTTGAAATTGAAGATGAACTGTGTTTCAAAATTTAATTTGATTTTTTTTCGTGTTTTCTCCTCTTTTAAACCATTCAATTAAGTGTTTTTTTTTCATCATTTATTCTCTACAACAAACCTTCCATAAAAGTAAAAAAAAATGTACGACGGAATGACGGACAGAAATACCCATTTTTTTATATATATGTAGATTTATTTATTAAAGGTAAATTAATTAAATTGGCTATTTCAGGCAATTTATTTAAGTGTGTAGGAAACTGGTAGCCCTTCGCATTAATCAGTTCCCAAGAAGTAGCTCTTGGTTTCAAAAAGGTTGGTGACCCCTGGTATTTAGTCACGCCATTGTGCAGTTTTGTTTGGAGTTTAGTCTATGTTAGGGGTCGGCAACCCGCGGCTTCGGAGCCGCATGCGGCTCTTTGGCATCTCTGATGTGGCTCAGCTACATAATCGCCGACCCCCCAGAGTGTTACAGTGGGATTCCGGTGCCTCTCCCGGACATCAATGTTCTCCGATTTCCACTCGGACTACAACATTGAGGGCGTGCCGTGATTGGCTTTACTGTTAACGTCCTCTACAACATGTCATCGTGCCCGCCTTTGCGCAATGTTATCTTCGTGACGACCGGACACATGCATTTCGCTGCTTCTATCGTCACATGTACGAGATTGCAAGTCATACTGGGTGATACAGGTTACACTGAAGGTTGTGATGTAAACAACTTTAACACTCTTACTAATATGCACCACACTGTGAACACACACCAAACAAGAATGACAAACACATTTCGGGAGAACATCCTCACAGTAACACAACATAAACGCTACACAACAAATACCCAGAATCCTTTGCATCCATATTTGTTGTGTTGCGTTTATGTGTTAATGTGAGGATGTTCTCCCGAAATGTGTTTGTAATTCTTGTTTGGTGTCTGTTTTACAGTGTGGTGCAAAATAGTAAGAGTGTTAAAGTTTTTTATATCACAAACTTCAGTGTAACCTGTATCACCCAGTAAGCCTTGCAGTCGTGTACATGTACCTGCGGAAGCCACATACAACATGTTGCTGTCCTGGCAAGCAGTTTGTACATGTTGTAGGAGGCGTCAACGGCAATGGTTTCATAGCACATCCTTATTATTGTCATCTGGGTGACCACCAGCAGATATTCGCGAGAATGCTTACGGCTCCCATTGTCTTCTTTATTTTGTGAAACTGGTCAAAATGGCTCTTTGAGTGGTAAAGGTTGCCGACCCCTGGTCTAGGTTATTATCCGCCACTGAGCGCGCCCTTTGTTTTCCCTTTTTGTATTATAGTATATAAAGAAATTAATCATGTACTCACATTCTCGCCTGGCTGGTTTCAAATTCCCTCAGCAACGAATAAGCAAAACTAATCCAAGTCAAAGTCCTGACACAAACGTTCAAAGATCCGTTCGAAAGGACGGATATAGTTCTAAAGTAGTACCTCAAGCCAATAATAGTTGTGGTCCAATTTACAATCTATCAACTGCACCACTTTCTTATTACCTACCTCCACAGAGCAAACACCCAAAAACTAGCGTGCAACTTATTGTGCTGTGGCATGTACCATATCTTGGGTGGCTCGCTGGATGGAATTGGCTCTGCGAGCGTGTCATGTCACAGGACCTTTGAGGAATAAAGGAACGCACCACGGTTGGGACGAAGGCCAGTGAGATAAAGAGAAATGATGTGGCTCATCGTCTCCACCTGTATTCTATCAGCTCACTACAGACTGCGGGTCCTGGCTACAGAGATGAAAAAGTCTCTGGAGGACAAGAGAGACCTTCAGGAGTCAAAGAAAAAATGGCATCCCACTTATCAAAAGCATGGACACATAATCCTTCTCAAACCTCTTCTTACACACATACAGTTCTAAGGTTTTGGACAAACCCATTCATTGGGTTTGGAACGTAAGGCCGGGCTGTTGCTAAGTAGATATGGCTCCTTGCCAGATTTTCTCGTGTAGTTAATTGGGGTCACAATGCAAGACTTTTTGTTGGAGTAACTTTTAGAAGCTGAATAAAACAATAGGAAGACCGTGCTGAAGTGTTTAGCAGTTAAGGGGCATGATCCTACTTAAAATGTATCTTCTACAATACTGCACAATGTTTTTTTTGTTTTTTTTTTGGTTTCTTGTGCCCTGCAAAAGCTGAAGTAGTTAATAACGGCACTGCAAAAAGGCCATAAATCAAAGGCATTGGGATGAGGCCAGTGAAGAAAGGCACTTCATCTCTTTAGATATGAGAGCAAATAAAAGGGACATAAGCCCTCTTGCCTAAGCTTACTGTACTTTCCTTGAAATAAATTCCAGATAACTGTACTTTGCATGAGTCTCTGGCAGTGCAATGGTTCCGCGGATATATACCGGTACGTTGTGAAATGGGATATTTACATAGAAAGATTTAGACAATTTATTTACTTTATTTATTTATTTTTATTTTATTTTCATCCCCCACCATTGTTTACCTATATCTCAACTTTTTTGAAAGGGGCGTTGGAAGTTGGCAGGCTCGTCAACGATCCTGTTCTGTCTTCCTGTAATGTTTGATCATGTTCTGTCTTCCTGTAATGTTAATCTGATCTTCAATGGGTTTGTGCTGAACCTGTTGATTTCCCCTGGGGGATTAATAAAATATTTCTGATTCTGATTCTGATTTACACAGGTTTTATCCGGCCCACAGGATGTATGAAAATTAACCTGAAATGTTTTAATGAAATAAGCTGATGTTTGAAATGTGTCCACTAGATGTCGCAATAGCAATTTGTTGTATCTTTTTAGAAGATGCTAAATATGTAAAAAAAAAAAAAAAAAATGAATAACCACATGATTTTAGTGCAACATTCAAAGAAAATGAGCAAACTACATAAATAATTTGATTTTTATATACTTTTTTTTATCTTGATAGATTGAAAATTAACACCATTTAGTTAACTGATGAACATATCCACATGGTTTATTCTGAAAGTATAAATAACGACAAATAATGGTAGAAAACCGCCATTAACCGCAATATGTAAGTGTAAAAAACCCCCAACAACATTATGATGTGTACATTTTCAAAAAGTGCTTGCTCTATTTTTAAACAAAGAAAACAATCTGAAGTTGTCTTTATTTTTAAGTTATCATGCCAAGATTTTACCAGTACGGCCCACATCGGAGTATATTCTTTCCATGTGACCCCCGATTTAAAATTAGTTTGACACCCCTGCTTTAATTGCTTCCAAATGGTGCCTGTAACACGGCAGTAAAACGGCTGATCAAACAAAACAGAAAAGTCATTAATGTGTTTATTCATCCATTATGAGAATAATTTATTTTTAAATTTTTAATAAGGTTCAAAATGTTTGTCAGGTTTTTTTCTTCCTTGTACTTTATATACACTTTGAGTTTGAAAAGCTTTTAAAATGGATCATTGTATCTTTGCTCAAACCAGGGGTGTCAAACTAATTTTAACTCTGGTCCCAAATGGAGTAAAATCTATTACCACACGGGCCGGACTGCTAAAATCAAGGCATAATAACTTAAAAATAAAAACAACTTGAGATGGTTGTCTTTGTCTTACTTTGGCCAAAAGTAGAATAAGCCCCTTCTGAAAATTAACATATTTCAAATATTATCAAAACACTTCAAGTCAGTGAAAAATTCTGAGAAAAATAATTGGTGCTGTTTCAAAAACAGCATGAAGAACACAATGAACTTAAACTTTGTCTCAGTGTATTTACAAAGCTATTAAACTTTAAGCACTTCCTGTTTAGCATTCTCATGCTGGCAGTTCACCATTAAAAACGTGTTTGGAAAAACAACCGAGTGTTTCATTAAACCGCCGCATTGGTGACATCCGCAACTCCCACAACACATTATTTTATCATCATTCAAATCACAATGATCAAAATGGCACTCTAATAGCCTAAATCAAGGTAATACATTTAACCAATGTGAACATGGTAGATTTCATCATGAAGAAATAGAACAACAATGTAGAAAAACACATTTGTACAGTGGAGTTCAGGGTGCGCATTGTGCTGTCAACCAATTGCAAGTGCTGCATGGAACGTTAATTACAAAGATAAGAGTCATATTGTCTTGAGTCTTTTCATCTTACCGTTTCATTATTGTATTTGCTGAGTGGATAATTTTCAATGAAAGAAGGTATTGTGCGTCAATTCCATATTGTAGCCGTTAGCGAAGAAAAATCCATTGATTAGCCACACCTTTGTATAAACCGCAGGGTTCAAAGCCTGGGAGAAAAGCAGTGGTGTGTAGTCCGGAAAATACGGTAAGTCGCCAACTAGGAATTGCAGGTGGTTTTATGCTAAAGAGTATATTGGCTGAGTTTTAAGAAGGGACTTAAATGCTTCAATTGACGTAACATCTTTAACTGTTAGTGGCAGGGCATTCCACGCTTTACAGCCTGCAGACTTTTTCTGGGCTCTGGGAATCACTAATAAGCCGGCCTTCCTGGAACCTAGGTTTCTGGACGGTATGTAGGGTACAATAAAATCAGCACTATAAGATGGTGCTAAACTGTTAAATATTTTGTATGTAAGTAATAAAACCTTAAAGTCGCATCGGGAGCTAGTTCAGGTGGGCCAGCAGCTTTTGGAACCATCTGTAATATTTTAATGCTGGACAAGGGGAGACCCGAAAATAATATGTAACTGTAATTGAGACGAGATGTAACAAAAACATATCATGATATCAGAGTCGATGTTGGACAAAATGGGAATGATTTTAGTAATATTACGGATGTTGGAGTAACAACTCTCAATACGCAGCTCAAACAAGAGAGTGGGTCGAAAATAATCCAGATATTCTTTACCGAGTTGCTTCGTATAATTGTTTTAATATCGAATCTCAATGTGGTATTCTTCAAAAAGTGCCTCAGTCTAGCAGTCTAGCATTATAATTATATATTATAATAACATCAGTTTTTAGCCATCATGTCTTCAGTTTAAGAGTCTGATGTGGACAAAGCTCTGAGTCTGTCTGCCTGAGGCCAAATATTATTAAAATAAATTATTATATATGTCTTCCTTCACTCGTTATTTTCACAGTTGTATGCATTTGTATGTAAAAAATATGAAAATCGCAAATCAAATCACAATTTTGTAGAGAAAAACTGCGATTGGGTTTGAAGTCCAAATTGTGCAGCTATAATGTCTGCTCTCACTGGGATGCCGACTGATAGGATGTTCATATATTCCCGTTTAGATAAAGAGTAAATCAAAGGAGGAAATCAAAAAAAGCAATAACTTCATTGGATTTTTAAAATATATATTTCTGATAAGTATAACAAAGAGGAGGAAATGTAGGGTGTAATGTACTTATACAAAACTACATTTGATGAAAGGATCAGTGGGTTTTGTGGATTATGTACATCCGGATGTGATTAAAAATATTATTTTGATCTTGTTATTGTATCAGAATCAGAAGTACGTTATTAATCCCCGAGGGGAAATTAAGACTTTCAGCACAATCCCGTTTAAGAGCAGACAAACATTGCAGGGAGACAGAACAGGACCGCTGACGGGTCTGCCAACTTTCGGCGTATCTTAAAAAAAGGAGGGAAACCGGGGGCCGCGGGGGAAAAAATATATTCAGTCTAAGCCTGGACCCCTGGAGAGGTGGTCCAGACTGAGGCCAAGGAAAAGAAAACCTCATAGCCATAGCACACATAAACATGTGTGTGAGAGGGAAAAATCTAAGAACACAAAGGACAATTGTCACGGCGCGGGCGTAGTGGCATGCTGTTGATTGTGCTTGCAGGAGCGTATCTGTGCGCGCCACTCCGACTGCAGCCGGCAGCTGCAGTTAATCTGCAATCAGCGCACATTACAGTAATGATCTTCCTGGGCTTCTTAAGCAAGTCGAGTAATCCTGCTCTATGCTCACTTTTGCTCTCTGTGTTTTCTCTCTGTGGTGTTTGATTTGGTCCCCTGTCTTCCTTGTCCTCCCCAGCAGTCTGCATCCGTTCCCGTGTAGACGAGTTGTGCATCTCCTCAGTTCTTGTGTCTGTGCTTCCCGGGCTGCCTCCCCGATCCTCGACCCCCGCTTGGACACGGACCTTCTTCGCGCCCACACTAGCCCCTGATTTCTTGCCGGCTCACGAACCTCCGGCTCTGCCTTGTCCTTCCTGATCTTCCGCCTCTCGTTCAACACTCATGGTAACAGTCAACAGTTAATTCCTACACATAGTCACACACCATAGACTCTCTTTGATTTTGACACACAATATTCTCTAGTTTATTAATAGTATTGTTTCATTATTATATATATCATCTTGTTTATATATAATAAATGATAGAGCAACTATGCCCCCTTGTGGTCTGTGCCGTCTACACTCCCTCTGAAATCTAACAACATTAAAGCAGATCTAAATACAGCTACAAAAGTAAAACAAACAAAAACAAAAAATATTAACCAATAATATAATAATAATATATAATATATACTGAACAGTGTTATGTATAGGGTGAGTATGTATTTTATCGTTGATTAGAAATCACATTATCTAAATAATAGGGAAATAACTGATAAGCTTTTACCTCTCCCAGCACCTTTTCGGACACACTTTTATTTCTTTTTTGAATTTTATTTTAATATTACTTTTTTTAATTTTTTTATTTCAGACGACAATATTATAGTAGAGATGCTGTTTTATTGGAATCCTGATTTGTTGTTTTTGAGACATAATACTGAAATGAAAACTTAGAAACATCAAAGGTTGTCATTTAATGACCAAATCCTGGCAACATGTATAAAGTGTGTTAGACGAAGGTCTATATGACAGTGTTCTATAACGTGCAACACCTCACTGCAGTCGTTCTTGACATAAGTTCTATAGAATGTGTGTGTGTGCATGTGTGTGTGTGTGTGTGTGTGTGAGAGGGAGAGAGCGATAGGGAGAGAGGGTAAGGGAAAGAGAGAGCGATAAGGTGTCTGTCCTGGCTCTTGGAGCGAGGTGATGGTTTACACAGTGATGCACAATCACTGGAATATTTCTTTTCATGGCTTATCTCCCCTCAGCGGGAATCTGCACGAACCGCGACTGCAACCTAACTCCAATCTTGCCAGTCGGCCACAGCCTCCCGCTCCGTTCCTGCCTCAGCTCTCAGACAAACGTCTCCATCACTGCACAGCATGATTTATTCCGAACAACTCGGTGTGAGCGCAGGTACTTTTACATTGCAGAGTCGGATTTACAAATCTCAAATATGGAACACCCAATCTTGTGTAGCAAATGTAGGCTCCTCCACTTTCTCAGTTGGCAGACATGCCAGACACAGGTTAAGATCTTCAAGAGGCAACAAAACACATAACACTGATTAAAGCGATTATGACACTCAAGGATCAGCCCGTTGCATAAACACTCTATGCCAGGGGTGTCAAACGTACGGCCCGACAGCCGAATCACGCCCGCCAACAGGTTTTATGAGTTTGCTTGGTTTAAAAATTATTGCTGTTCTAAATGTGTCCACAGGATGTCGCAATAGCAATTATTTGTATCCTTGTAGATGATGCTACATATGTACAAAATAAACCACGTGGTGAGAGTACATCCATTGAGGAAAGTGATCAAATTAGATAAATAACATACTGTCATCATCTATCAACAGTTTGTTTACATGTGAAAGCTTCCACTCCTTTGTCTCATTTTGTCCATCAAACATTTTATACTGTGCATTTGTTGATATTCTTGACTTGTTAGAGTGCTGATCAGGCTTATTTGGTCCGTGCATGACTGCAAGTTAATCAATGCTAACATGCTATTTAGGCTAGCTGTTTGTACATATTGCATCATTATGTCTTATTTGTATGTTTTTTTGACCTTATTTAATATCCTTTACTTTTATCCTCTTTGTATATAATTTAGTTTTGCATGTCTCATGACAGGGGGCTTCACGGTGGAAGAGGGGTTAGTGTGTCTGCCTCACAATACGAAGGTCCTGCAGTCCTGGGTTCAATCCCAGGCTCGGGATCTTTCTGTGTGGAGTTTGCATGTCCGCCCTGTGACTGCGTGGGTTCCCTCCGGGTACTCCGGCTTCCTCCCACCTCCAAAGACATGCACCTGGGGATAGGTTGATTGGCAGCACTAAATTGGCCCTAGTGTGTGAATGTGAGTGTGAATGTTGTCTGTCTCTCTGTGTTGGCCCTGCGAAGAGGTGGCGACTTGTGCAGGGTGTATCCTGCCTTCCGCCCGATTGTAGCTGAGCTAGGCACCAGCACCCCCCCGCGACCCCCAAAGGGGAATAAGCGGTAGAAAATGGATGGGTGGATGTCTCATGACACATTATCTGTATGTAATATTGGCTGCATTTCAGATTGTTGTTTGCGTGCCATGTTGTTCCAGACCACAGCAAACATTAGCAAGATTTATGTCAACAAAGATTTGCTTAAGCCTGTGATATATAAGTCATTTTGATAGTAGGATTAAATAGCTAATATAGACACTTAAGTCATGTGTTGTGTTCCTTATGAGACTTATATACGGCTTTTCATTTTTTCGGATTAGTTTTTTGTATTTTTGGTCCAATACGGCTCTTTCAACGTTTTGGGTTGTTGATCCCTGGGTTAATGCAAGCAGAAATGTTGTTGTTTACACTATTTCACTTGTTTTTTCTTAAAACACACATGGATGCTATAAAATGTGTTTTATGTGATTACTGGAATAATTAAACAAATTATTTGATGGATTACCCGAGTATTGAAATAATGCAAAGCTGCAGCCCTGAAACAATGTTTTAGTATAGCAGGCTTTGTACACCTTTTCCATGGCCGAATTCAAACCCTTTTTAAGGACTTTCAAGATCAATTTTCCAGTGTTTCCAGTACCTTTCAAAAGGAAAAAACAGTGTGAATCAATCCATAGCCTTGTTGTTTGAGGTCACCAATTGCTTTCTGTAGGAAAAATACAGAAAATCTGCTGAAACCTAAACCTAACATTGAACCAGCAGTTATCATTCTCTGAATGGGGCATAGAAAATGAAGCAGTATTTCTGCAGACTATTCAATGTCATTGGTGTTTGCAAACGTTGTTTACTTTTTTGTTTGTGTCATCATCCTTCATGTATACATCATTCCGTACAAGAAATAACATTAATTATGGTTGTTTACTTGTTTGTTCGTATCATAATTCATGCGTACATCATGTTCAATAAAACGACAACCTCCCGGCATGATGGGCCGATGCACCACTGTCCTTTTGGACAACAACCTAATGTAAGGGCTGGTGCAAAGCCAACAGATCAAGCGTGTAGCTTTAATTTTTATAGGCTTGACTGAAATGAGATGTTCTTATTTAAACGGGGATAGCAGGTCCATTCTATGTGTTATACTTGATCATTTCGCGATATTGCCATATTTTTGCTGAAAGGATTTAGTAGAGAAAATCGACGATAAAGTTCGCCACTTTTTGTACTTCCTGAAAAAGCCTCGCCTTTACCGGACGTCGCAGACTTATTCACATTGATTTTAATGGGAGCCTCCGACAAAAACAGTTATTCGGACCGAGAAAACGACAATTTCCCCATTAATTTGAGCGAGGATGAAAGATTCATGTTTGAGGATATTGTTAACGACAGACTAGGAAAAAAAACAAAAAAAAAACGCGATAGGATTGGTACGTATTCCGATGTTTTTAGACACATTTACTAACATAATTCTGGAAAATCCCTTATCTTTCTATTGTGTTGCTAGTGTTTTAGTGAGTTTAATGTTACCTGATAGTCGGAGGGGTTCGTCCACGGGTGTATTGACGCCATGTCTCACGGGTGTAGACGGCAGCTGTACGGACGACACAAGCTCAGCTGATATCAGGTAAGTGGCGACTTTTTAACGACAATTTTCTCGCCGAAACCTGCTGGTTGACATTCGGTTGATATCCATGTCTGCTTGACCGCGCTCTGATCCATAGTAAAGTTTCAGCTCCGGGAATTCTAAACAAGGAATCACCATGTGTTTGTGTGGCTAAAGGCTAAAGCTTCCCAACTCCATCTTTTGTACTATGACTTCTGCAATATTAATTGAACAAATTGCAAAAGATTCAGCAACACAGATCTCCAAAATACTGTATAACTATGCCGTTAAAGCAGACGACTTTTAGCTGTGTGTGTGCGTAGCGCTCATACTTCCTAAAAACGAGTGACGTCCTAAGTATATGTCATCATTACACAAGGTTTCCAAGACGAAACTCCCGGGAAATTTAAAATTGTAATTTAGTAAACTAAAAAATCCGTATTGGCATGTGTTGCAATGTTAATATTTCATCATTGATATATAAACTATCAGACTGTGTGGTCGGTAGTAGTGGGTTTCAGTAGGCCTTTAAGGAAACTTGTTTTTTTTTTTCATTTTATAATTAGCCTACTGAGTCAGACTGCTGAGAAATATGATGAACATTTCCAAGCATTTAAAAAGCACTTGGAACCCGACTTAAACAAGTTGAAAAACTTATTCGGATGTTACCATTTAGTGGTCAATTGTACGGAATATGTACTGTACTGTGCAATCTACGATTAAAACTCTCAATCAATCAATCAATTCACCCACAATTCAAGCATTTTTCAAACCTTAAAAACACAACATTAAAATCCAAGCATTTTCAAGGTTTTTAAGCACCTGTACGAACCCTGTATAACATGGGTGTCAAACTGGCCCGCCGTGTACTTTCATTTGGCCCTTGAGTTAATATCAAATTAAGATTAGAGCTGGCCCGCCGGTATTAAACAGGGTCGATGCCTCTGTAACACTGCATTCACCGCTGATACACATACTTGCCAACCCTCACGATTTTCCCGGGAGACTCCGAATTTCTCCCGATTTCCACCCGGCCAACAATATTGGGGGCGTGCCTTGAAGGCACTGCCTTTAGCGTCCTCTACAGCCTGTCGACACGTCCGCTTTTACGCCATACAAACAACGTGCCGGCCCAGTCACAGAATATATGCGGCTTTAACACACACAAGTGAATGCAAGGCATAATTGATCACCAGCCATAAGGGTCACACTGAGGGTGGCCGTATAAACAACTTTAACAGGCGGCATAGCTCGGTTGGTAGAGTGGCCGTGCCGGCAACTTGAAGGTTGCAGGTTCGATTCCCGCTTCCGCCATCCTAGTCACTGCCGTTGTGTCCTTGGGCGGGACACTTTACCCACCTGCTCCCAGTGCCACCCACACTGGTTTAAATGTAGCTTAGATATTGTAAAGCGCTTTGGGTCACTAGAGAAAAGCGCTATATAAAAATAATTCACTTCACTTTACTAACACTTTTACAAATATGCGCCACACTGTGAAGCCACACCAAACAAGAATGACAAACACATTTCGGGAGAACATCCGCACGGTAGCACAACATAAACTCAACAGAAGAAATACCCAGAATATCTTGCAGCACTAACTCTTCCGGGACGCTACAATATACACCCCTGCTACCACCAAACCCCGCTCTCCCAATTTTAATTTTAATTTTATTTGATATGCTATTGCTTTTTTTAATAATTATCATAATTTGAAACTCGATTTTGTACGTCACTATAAAGTTATATAAGCCTTGCTTGTTTAATATTCAATGCGAAACTGCTTTGGGTCCCTATTAAAAGGTTAATTTGTTCAACCTTGGCCCGCGGCTTTGTTCAGTTTTGAATTTTGGCCCATTCTGTATTTGAGTTTGACACCCCTGCTGTATAAGAACTGAAATGAAAACGAAAGTAAATACGCAATTTCACAATGTTGTGTTTAATCACAGACCAGACCTGATTAATGGAGAATAGGGTCAATTAGTGGTAACCTAAAACACGATGCAATCACATACTGTAAACACCATCCACACGTGAAAACAGAACAACTCCCATTTTACCTCAGCTTCAGGCGGAATGCAACGAAAAAACACAAGCTTGGTTCACACCGAGTCTGCTGGGCCACAGTTCTTTGGTCCTTCCCCCATCGCTCACTGTCATACTCTCCAGGGAGACAACAGCCACGGCTTCCCAGTGGCCGGGCAGCCCCCACTCCCCAGCTTTGCGTCACAACCCGGACCCTCCGTTATATCATCCCTGACCCATTCCTTTGCTAGGATCCTGACAGTTTCAGGTTATACAAACAATGTTGTGGTGTTACTATTAAAAAAAAGGATTCCTCTCGTTTAGTGTCTCGCTATATAGAATACGGGCCTTCTGAAAAAGAACATTACGCGATTGCACATTAATCATTGCACAAGAGCTGATGCGGCGCAACGCTTTTGAGTGGCCGATTGGGAGAACTTTATGGTTCCCGGATTTAAAAAAGTAGGCGCTGATGTATCACCTTGCTGTATTTGAGCTTCCCTGCAACGTTATAACTTGACGTTGAGTGTGACAGGCAATAGCTGCATGTGTGAAATCAAGACACATCATCACTGCGGTGGATGTGTTCTATCTGGTCAGCATCGTTTGGGTCAAAAAGTACACCTCGGCCCGATTCCGAACAGGCAGAAACTTTTGAGACTGGAGGACCTTCAGGCTAACTTGCTCCCAACTGACCAGTGGTGCAATCCTCCTCTGCCTCCAAAGTAACAAAATCAACTGAAGAATAATTCAGTTGTTTTCCCGGGAGCCGCAAACTGTTCAAACGGCAATGCAATGAAAATGCCATATTTTCACAGTATATGTAGTTTTACTCAACAATAGCTAAATATTGGACGACAAGAGGATAACCAATCAATCAATCAATGTTTACTTATATAGCCCTAAATCACTAGTGTCTCAAAGGGCTGCACAAACCACCACGACATCCTCGGTAGGCCCACAAAAGGGCAAGGAAAACTCACACCCAGTGGGACATCGGTGACAATAATGACCCAGTGGGACGTCGGTGACAATGATGACTATGAGAACCTTGGAGAGGAGGAAAGCAATGGATGTCGAGCGGGTCTAACATGATACTGTGAAAGTTCAATCCACAATGGATCCAACACAGTCGCGAGAGTCCAGTCCAAAGCGGATCCAACACAGCAGCGAGAGTCCCGTTCACAGCAGAGCCAGCAGGAAACCATCCCAAGCGGAGGCGGATCAGCATCGCAGAGATCTCCCCAGCCGATACACAGGCAAGCAGTACATGGCCACCGGATCGGACCGGACCCCCTCCACAAGGGAGAGTGGGACATAGAAGAAAAAGAAAAGAAACGGCAGATCAACTGGTCTAAAAAGGGAGTCTATTTAAAGGCTAGAGTATACAAATGAGTTTTAAGGTGAGACTTAAATGCTTCTACTGAGGTGGCATCTCGAACTGTTACCGGGAGGGCATTCCAGAGTACTGGAGCCCGAACGGAAAACGCTCTATAGCCCGCAGACTTTTTTTGGGCTTTGGGAATCACTAACAAGCCGGAGTCCTTTGAACGCAGATTTCTTGCCGGGACATATGGTACAATACAATCGGCAAGATAGGATGGAGCTAGACCGTGTAGTATTTTATACGTAAGTAGTAAAACCTTAAAGTCACATCTTAAGTGCACAGGAAGCCAGTGCAGGTGAGCCAGTACAGGCGTAATGTGATCAAACTTTCTTGTTCTTGTCAAAAGTCTAGCAGCCGCATTTTGTACCAACTGTAATCTTTTAATGCTAGACATGGGGAGACCCGAAAATAATACGTTACAGTAGTCGAGGCGAGACGTAACAAACGCATGGATAATGATCTCAGCGTCTTTAGTGGACAGAATGGAGCGAATTTTTGCGATATTACGGAGATGAAAGAAGGCCGTTTTAGTAACGCTTTTAATGTGTGCCTCAAAGGAGAGAGTTGGGTCGAAGATAATACTCAGATTCTTTACCGTGTCACCTTGTTTAATTGTTTGGTTGTCAAATGTTAGAGTTGTATTATTAAATAGAGGTCGGTGTCTAGCAGGACCTATAATCAGCATTTCCGTTTTTTTGGCGTTGAGTTGCAACGTAATGGAAATGTTGAGACTCTGCACTGCTATTATAATACAACAACATGGGATGCAACCTAACATCACTAAAACCAAAATTGTCCGATCAAAGTCAATACAGCGTTACCTCGGCTTGTGAGGGCCCCAGCTCACAAGTTCCTTGGGATACGAGCTGTCTTTCTGTTAATTGGGTCGCGGGTTTGGGTTCTGAGCCTCCCTACTGCTCGTTGGTGTAGAGAACATGACAGTTAACCCCGTAAAATCAGACCAATATAAATAATTATATACATGTATATATATATGCATATAACATACATATATATGTATAGATATCTATATACAGTCAAGGTTACTGTGGTTTATCCATTATACAGTGTTCAATACCGGGGTAGAGCGGAATATATACAGTACTTTAGGTCAGGAAAAACACAAAGACTATATATATATATATATATATATATATATATATATATATATATATGTATATTTACATATATATGTATATATATATATATATTTATATATATGTATATATATACACGAACACACACACATATACATATGTATATATACATACATATGTATCTGTATGTATATATATATGTATATATACACGAACACACACATATATACAGATATATACACATATATACAAATATACACATATGTATACAGATATATCAAAAATATACAGTGTTTTACTGAAATATGGACTTTTGTCGAGGCTTGAACTAATTATTCATGTTTACATTGATTTTTATGGGAAACTGCTTCAATATACCAACGTTTCGGTTGGCAAACCATGTTGAAGAACCAATTGGGTTTGTAGATAAAGTTCCACCGTACATTACTATTACATTATTTCATAAAATTACAGTAGCTGTTGGTATTCTATTATATTTTTGATATGTTCTTTATTTTATACTATATTTGCTATATACCCTTTACACGTGTTATCTATACGTTTATTTTTCATATTCAATAGCATGTTACATGTTAAAACTGTTGTGTTTTTGGGCGTCTTAGAACAAAATCATTTCAAATTATTTCAATGGGGAACGTTGATTTAAGATACAGTATTTTGGGACCCAAATATACTCTTAAAGAGAGGTACCATTATTTACTTTTTAAATTCAATCTCAGTTCTGTACACTGCTGCTGGAATTTTAATTACCCAGAGGGAACTCTCCTGAACAAATCAATAAAGTACTATCTATCTATGTATCTAACTGTTGCGATCCGCTGTTCGGATCTTTACATGTTCTTGTTTATTGTTCCTTTTTGGTATCACTCTGTTGTTTGACGTCCTTATTTCCTGTTTAGTCTGTCACCATGGTAGCTCATTAGTCCACCTGCCCCTTGCTATCCACGCACACCTGTTTCTTGTAATCACCTCCCTTATTTAAGCTCGCCCCTTTTCGTTCTTCACTCTGGGTTCCTAATTTGCTTATATGCAACACGTGACAACTGCTATTTTTCATTATTACTCGCTGGCTTTCATGCTACGTTTATTGCTTGTTCTTAGCTCTCATGCAAAATGTTTTGTTTTCCCTTTTGTGTGCCTTCGTGCCAAGTTTAGTGTTTTTCCGGTTATTATTCGTAGCCTCCATGCTAGCGCCATTTGTTTACCTTTTTCTATTAGCACCGGTGTTTTTGCTCTAGCCTGTTTTACTACTTTAATAAATCCTTTATTTCTTACCTTTTGCTGAGTTCTTGCCGACGCATCCTTGGAATGCGTCGCCAGGCCAACCAGACATTAAACTAACACTGTATAGACTTAATATTTTAATACCTGCTCCTCATTCTGTTCCTGTTTTGTCCTTTTTCGCTAGTTTTATCGAGAAATGTCCCGATCCAATGTTGGATCGGGACATTGGATATCCGATGTCCAATATCCAATTGGATATCAGCTCAAAAACGAAAAACAGGTACGGTATTGCATTATATGGGCCAACATCTAAAATGTCCTATAGAAAAACTCCAACAAGCAGTCTGTTCTCCTACTAAAGTCCCCTTGTATGTCAGATAACAACTTTTATCCATTTGATAGCCTTTTAGGACTCTTTACTTTCAAACATTGTAAAACTAAACACAGAAATAAAGTATGTCAATATAACTTTCAAGAGGTACAAAACAACTTCACTGAGACGTTCCAACATTAAAGACATTGTTGAGTTGTGGTCCTTTTACTTCTTAGATGAGGCACAATACAAAAATGCTCATGCTGCCGGAAGCGCACAAGAAGCGCAAAGCAAACTTGGCATAGCAAAATAACATGAACCATGGTTGTAGCATGAGGCTACCATGATAAACTGGCAGAAGCATAGATTGCACCGAACGTAGCTGGCATTGATCCCCCAAGACCTGGCGGGGTAAGACAGGTGTAAGAAGTCCTGTGATTAGTTATTAGCAGCATGTGAGAACAATAATTGCTAATCATTGGTAGATGGTGAAAAAACCAAACCAAAGTAAGAGCGCAAGACAAAAACTAAATTACTACACACCGGAAAACACTAAAAAACTCAAAATAAGCACAGCATGATGTGACAGGTGGTGACAGTACACCTATTTTGATACAAGAGCTATAGCGATGCATGGTTGGTTATGGTTTGAATTCATATCCAACAAATGCGAGAACGACTTTTTACCGTCAATATCAGCTGCTGAGTTTCATTGTGTTCTGTTACTGGTGTGCCTCGGGATTTTTTTCAATTAAAAAAATGTGCCTTTGCTCTGAAAATGTTGAAAACACTGGTAAATATTATATAAAAATATAATATAATCAAATAATATATCAGTATATATTATATACTGAACATGTATTATGTAAATATTACATATATGTTATTAAAGTTAAAGTTAAAAAAACAATGATTGACACACACAAACTAGGTGTGGCAAAATTATATTTAAAGGGGAACATTATCACAATTTCAGAAGGGTTAAAACCAATAAAAATCAGTTCCCAGTGGCTTATTTTTGAAGTTTTTTTCCAAATTATACTCGTCATGGAATATTCCGAAAAAAGGCTGTAAAGTGCCTGATTTTCGCTATCTGTAAATCCACCCGTCCATTTTCCTGTGACGTCACTGCGTGACGCCAATACAAACAAACATGGCGGATAGAACAGAAATATATAGCGTCATTAGCTCGGATTCAGACTCGGATTTCAGCGGCTTAAGCGATTCAACGGATTACGCATGTATTGAAACGGATGGTTGGAGTGTGGAGGCAGATAGCGAAAACGAAATTGAAGAAGAAACTGAAGCTATTGAGCGAATAGTTATTGAAGCTATTCGCTCAATACCTATAGGTATAGCTATAGCTATTGAAGCTATTTGGCGATCGCCTTCTAACCAACGATTGCATCTTCTGACGACTGGAGCAACTTAAATCCGTCGATTGGTAAGTGTTTGTTTGGCATTAAATGTGGGTGGAGGGAAAGGCTGGATGCAAATATAGCTACAAATAAGGCATAACGATGCAATATGTACATACAGCTAACCTAAATAGCATGTTAGCATCAATTAGCATGCCGTGCTAATCGATACACACTCCACGTCCCTGATCGTGTTGTTACACCCTCCGACAACACACCGACAAGCCATGATGTCTCCAAGGTACAGAAAACAGTCAAAAAAAATGAAAACAATGGGCTGATTTGACTTGCCGTGTGTAATGTGTTTGAGAAAATGGCGGATTGCTTCCCGTTGTAACGTCACGGGTGAAAGGTCATCGCTCCGACAGCGAACAATTGAAAGGCGTTTAAATCGGCAAATATACCCTTTTAGAGTTCAGAAAACGGTTAAAAAAAACATGGTCTATTTTCTGCAACATCAAGGTATATATTGACGCTTACATAGGTCTGGTGATAATGTTCCCCTTTAATATTGCTACTATGGTACATTTTTGGTGTACTTTATACTTCCATTATCCTTTCCATCCTTACACTTTCCATCCTTTGTAACTGAGCTACTGTGTGGAACAATTTCTATTAAGTTTGTCTAAGTCTAACAAGACATGTTTTGAAGTGACAGGTCATGACAGAAATGCACTAAAACAAATCTGCTAGCTCGATGCTAATTTACAATGGATTCCCCCTTTACACGCTACATATTAGCATTGATAACTTTGCAAGGCAATTTCAACTCCTCATTTCCCAATCCAAACTACAGTACAACTAAAATGCAAGTTACAATCAAACAACTGTGTTAAGATCCGTACGCGGATTTTCTCATATTATTGTTGTTTCTCTTCCATTTTCATATGACTCTGCTGTTTAACATGCTTATTTCCTGTTTTTGTTCATTACCATGATTACTCATCAGCTACTCACGGTCTCGAACACCTGCTACAGATAATCATCGTCACTTTATAAGCTGTCCTCTTTTGTTTGTTCAGCCTGGGTTCATAATTTGCTTTTCACGCAAATATACATACTTTCATGTATGTATATTCTCGCTAAGCTTTTCACGCTAGCCATTGTTCATTCCAGTTCTCATGCTGAATGTTTTGTTTTCTCTTTTGTGCCTACGGGTCAGTTTAGTTTGCATTTTGTATCACCTAGTTCTCATACAAGCGTCTTTGGTTTCCTTTTGTAAGCTCCAGTGTTTTGTTTCTTAGATCTTTTTTGTAGAATAAATCTGTTAAAATTTACCTTTGCTGTTTTCAATTTTGACGCATCCTCGAGGGAATCGAACCCGGTACCACGATGGCACACAGGCGTAATAGTATGAACCCAGGCTGAACAAACAAAAGAGGACGGCTTATGAAGTCACGGTGATTATCCGTAGCAGGTGTGCGGGGCCGTGAGTAGCAGGTGAACTGATGAGTAACCATGGTAATGAACAAAAACAGGAAATAAGCATGTTAAACAGCAGAGTCATATGAAAATGGAACAGAAACAACAATAATATGAGAAAATCCGCGTACAGATCTTAACAAACTGATGTGTAATAAGAACAATACTTACAGTATTACCACTTTGTAGGCAAAACAAAAACTGGCTCATTTACCTACCGTATTTTTCGGACTATAAGTCGCAATTTTTTTCATAGTTTGGCCGGGGGTGCGACTTATACTCAGGAGCGACTTTTGTATGACATTATTAGCACAGTACCGTAAAATATCAAATAATATTATTTAGCTCATTCACGTAAGAGACTAGACGTATAAGATTTCATGGGATTTAGCGATTAGGAGTGACAGATTGTTTGGTAAACGTATAGCATGTTCTATATTTTATAGTTATTTGAATGACTCTTACCATAATATGTTACGTAGGGCTGTAACGGTACACAAAAATTTCGGTTCGGTACATACCTCGGTTTATAGGTCACGGTTCAGTTCATTTTCGGTACAGTAAGAAAACAACAAAATATACATTTTTTGGTTATTTATTTACCAAATTTGTAAACAATAGCTTTATCCTTTTAACATTGGGAACACTATAATAATTATGCCCACGTTAATCCACATTAAACTGCCTCAAGTTGTTGCTTTGATTAAATAAAATGACAAAACCTTTCTTCTGCATATAAAAAGTGCAACATTAAACAGTTTCAAGTCAACTCATCATGCTTAATTTATTACAGCATTTGGGAAGCCTGTAGTTGACTTTTATTATCTACACACACACATGCACACACACGCACGCACACACACACACACGCACACACACGCACATGCACACACAGCAAAATGAGCTAACGTAACGCTAAAAGCTAATTAGCCTTCATCTCAGCTATGAGCGAGCTGAGCTGCAGTTTAAGTTTCTAGAAGGTCAACGGGCTCATAGTGATGTTTGTAATAGTTGTGACTGGAAAGTGTTTTTTATCATTTGGGGAGAGTACGATGTCCGCCGCTCACCTGCTAAACACATATCTGCTCATCTCGACGCCGGAGCACTGACAACATGCTCTCTGAATACGCCCTGCTGATTGGCTGTTACATCGCTCTGATTACGCACTGTTGATTGGCTTTGTATGTAAATAAATGGGTTGTACTTGTATAGCGCTTTTCTACCTTCAAGGTACTCAAAGCGCTTTGACACTACTTCCACATTTAGCCATTCACACACACATTCACAAACTGATGGAGGAAGCTGCCATGCAAGGCGCCAACCAGCACCCATCAGGAGCAAGGGTGAAGTGTCTTGCTCAGGACACAACGGATGTGACGAGGTTGGTTCTAGGTGGGATTTGAACCAGTGACCCTCGGGTTGCGCACGGCCACTCTCCCACTGCGCCACGCCGTCCCCATGTAACCAATCAGATGGTTGTGTGGGCGGGACAATACTGGGTGCTCACTGCTCAGACAGAGGCAGCTGCAGAGCAGCTTGCTAAGACTTTAGTTTACAAACTCGTCCGATACACCCTCGTACCGAACCGAAAGCCCCGTACCGAAACGGTTCAATACAAATACACGTACTGTTACACCCCTAATGTTACGTTAACATACCAGGCACCTTCTCAATTGGTTATTTATGCGTCATATAACGTACACTTATTCAGCCTGTTGTTCATTATTCTTTATTTATTTTAAATTGTCTTTCAAATGTCTATTCTTGGTGTTGGGTTTTATCAAATAAATTTTCCCCAAAAATGCGACTTATATATGTTTTTTTCCTTCTTTATTAGGCATTTTCGGCAGCTGAGACTTATACTCTGGAGCGACTTATACTCCGAAAAATGCGGTACTTCCTGCCTATGGCCACACACAAATAGAACAAGCTGAAATGAGACTTCTCTAACATTCCACACTCCAAAATAAGTAAAAGTACGTATTATTTGTGCTGATATCGTATCGGACTGTCAAGGCTGCAATATACGGATCGGAAGTGAAAGAGTTGTATCGGGACATCCATAGTTTCATAGTTTCATCACTCTGTCATTTTGGAGATTCAGACATATGATTTTTGCAAAGACTCTGTTTATCCGTCCGCTATGCAAAACAAGACACTAAGCCTGGGTTGAGACTGATTCAGCAGCACTTAGAGGAGACACGCAGAATGGAATGCAGCATAATTTCTCATGGCAGGAACGAAGCTCACAGTAGATGCTGAACACTGGCTGCACTCAAAAGAAATGGAGCGAACAAAAACAGAATTGCATTTTGCCCAAAAAAAAAAAAAAAAGAACGAGACCAGCAGGGGAAAGAAATCAAAACCTCCCAATAAACAATGTTTTGTTCTTCCAGGTGTTAACATCGCGAGAAAGCAACCAGCCGTTCAAATGAGTCCACGTTGAGAGAACAAAAAGAGGAAAGGGGTTGTATTTCTGAAGTCAAGCACTTCAAATTGTGCACCTGGCGACAAATAGATACACAATGACGACCAATAATTCCGAGCCACATTGTTCGGTTCGAACGTGCACAGCACAAGACCAGAATGCACTCTGACCATCCCCAGGGCTGACGGACACCACACACACCCTGCACATCAAGCCAGGACCCGTCGTGGACAAAATGAGATCCAGGCCAGACAGCACACCTACCTTTGAGGATGTTCTGACCGTGCAGCACAACTCTGGGGACTAGCACCGTGTAGAAGTTCTGGGAGAAGCCTGATCTGCAAGAAGGTTTCACGGCCAGGCCCATCTTACTCCCCTGTGAATTAAAAGCAGGCGGCTTTGGTAAGCATCAGCAAATTGATTTCATAGACTGATTTCAGAGCCTTTTTTTAGACCGTGGCTACAGGCTATAGGGAGTGATTTACACTTCCAACACGGCCATCGTAAAGGAGGAAATCAGCATCCGGGGTAACATTTGCTCCAAAATGACCATAAGTACGCTGAATAGGTGACCTCGATAATTGTTAGTATCATCATTGCAACCGTCATAACAATTGTAATCATCATGAAAACGAAAACCTTACAGGAGAGGCTCATAAGGAGAGAAAACGTGCATTGTGCAATATCCCGAGAATTTCCCCTGACAACTGTGGGATCATTATAGACATAAACTCTGGATTAAACATTGTATGGCTAATGCAGCTAGCAGACATTGTTAGGTATCGAAGGAGATCCAAGGTAAAGTTAGAGTACCACTATTAAAGGCTTACTGAAATGAGATTTTCTTATTCAAACAGGGATAGCAGGTCCATTCTATGTGTCATACTTGATCATTTCGCAATATTGCCATATTTTTGCTGAGAGGATTTAGAAGAGAACATCCACGATAAAGTTCGCAACTTTCGGTGCTGAGAGAAAAGCCCTGCCTTTACTGGAAGTTGCAGACGATGACGTCACATGTTGATGGCTCCTCACATCCTCACATTGTTTTAAATGGGAGCCTCCAACAAAAAGTGCTAATCGGACCGAGAAAACGACAATTTCCCCATTAATTTGAGGTGTTTGAGGATATTGATGGCGACGGACTAGAAAAAAAAATGATAAAAAAAAACAAGTTAAAAAAGAAAAAAACGCGATTGCATTGGGACAGATTCCGATGTTTTAGAGACATTTACTAGGATAATTATGGGAAATCCCTTATCTTTCTATTGTGTTGCTAGTGTTTTAGTGAGTTAAATAGTACCTGATAGTCGGATGGGTGCCTTGACGCGCAGTGTCTCAGGGGAGTCGACGGCAGATATGGACGGCACAAGCTCAGCTTTTCTCCAGTAAGAACTGACTTTTTAAGCACAATTTTCTCACCGAAACCTGCTGGTTAAAAATTTGGTTGGGATCCATGTTGGTCCGATCCATAGGAAAGTTTCACCTCCAGGAATTTTAAACAAGGAATCACCGTGTGTTTGTGTGGCTAAAGGCTAAAGCTTCCCAACTCCATCTTTCTACTGTGACTTCTCCAATATTGATTGAACAAATTGCAAAAGATTCAGCAACACAGATGTCCAAAATACTGTAATTATGCCGTTAAAGCAGACGACTTTTAGCTGTGTGTGTGTGCAGTGCTCATATTTCCTTAAAACCCGTGACGTCTTGCGTACACGTCGTCATTACACGATGTTTTCAAGACGACACTCCCGGGAAATTTAAAATTGTAATTTAGCAAACTAAAAAGGCCGTATTGGCATGTGTTGCAATGTTAATATTTCATCATTGATATATAAACTATCAGACTGCGTGGTCGGTAGTAGTGGGTTTC